>NC_064848.1:110937164-111237164 GCF_024139225.1 Suncus etruscus | reverse complement strand
CACCCACTCAAAATATTCACTCAGCAAAATTTCAGTTTTTTAGATCCTAATTTTTTTTTTGTTTTGTTTTTTTGGGCCACCGCCGGCAGTGCTCAGGGGTTACTCCTGGCTGTCTGCTCAGAAATAGCTCCTGGTTGGCACGGGGACCATATGGGACACTGGGATTCAAACCAACCACCTTAGGTCCTGGATGGGCTGCTTGCAAGGCAAACGCCGCTGTGCTATCTCTCCGGGCCCAGATCCTATTTTTTTTAAAGCAGATTTTTTATTTCCTTCTATATGATTATATCACATTACTAAATTTTGTATTTCTAACAGTGTCAATTGTTTTATTTGAAAATGATCACTTTTTTCTTCTATAGTCTAGCTTTCAATATTTTATATAGGTCAAAATGTATCTAGCTGCTAGAACTAATTTAGAATTACAGAATTGCCAATGGGATACTGATAGAATGGCTTTTTAGCTATATTATTTTATCCATGGTATTTTAGCTTTGATTTTTGTTGGGGAAGAGAGCCTTACCGACACCCACAGTGGTGGGGCCCACTGCTTAGAGGTCACTCCAAGTAGAGCTTGGGGTCTATGCAGTGCCAAGGATCAAAGCAGACTCAGCAAGCAAGGCAAGTGCCATAACTCCTGAACTGTCTCTCCTGCCCGTCATCCATATTTATTACAAAAAATCTGTTTTCATCATCTCATTGCAAATTTGGGGAGATCACACCCTGTTGGGCTCAGGGGTTACTCCTCACTTTGCACTCAGGAATCCTGGCGATATGGAATGCCTGGGATTAAAGTGAAATAAATGACTTTAATGGCCATATGGAATGCCTGGGATTAAGCCTAAATTGGCCTAATCCACTATACTATCTCTCTGACCTCTGTACAGGTTTGTTTTGTTTGTTTTTTTGTTTCTTTTTTTTTGGGGGGGGGGTCCACACCCAGCAGTGCTCAGGGCCCTATGCTCAGAAATCGCTCCTGGCAGGCTCAGGGGACCATATGGGATGCTGGGATTTGAACCACTGTCCTTCTGCATACAAGGCAAAACACCTTACCTCCATGCCATCTCTCTGGCCCCCATACAGTTTTTTCTTTAAATAAACTTTATTGATTGATTGATTGGTTTGGGGGCCATACCCAGCAGCGCTCAGGGATTACTCCTGGCTTTGCACTCAGAAATCACCCCTGGCAGGCTGGAAGACCATGTGGGATGTTGAGGGATCTAACTGGGTCCCTCCCAGTTGGCCGCATGAAAGGCAAATGCCCTACCACTGTGCTATCTCTCTGGTCCCAAATTTTTTGGGTTTTTTTTTGTTTGTTTGTTTCGTTTTCCCCTGAGGGACTACAAGATACCTATTTAAAATTTTAGCTCGCAAGTAAAGGACCTCACAAATATGCCTTCATAGAGCAGCATTGCTGCTGTTAGAGTATTAAAACATAGTGAGTGTTCAAATACAATTCAATAATGAGTGGGTTGTATCTAGTACAACATTAATGCTATTAATTAATGATTCTCTGAATAGTTTAGCATTACAAGGTTATGGTGCACTTCCCAAAAGTGCTTTTTTTAATATTTATTTTTTTTAAAAAACTCCTTTTTTCCCTGGTTTTGGGACCAAACCCAGGGATGCTTAGTGTTAACTCCTGGCTCTATGGTCAGGGATCACTCTTAGAAGAGCTGGGGGAGGGGAACGGAGAGATAGCACAGTGGTGTTTGCCTTGCAAGCAGCCGATCCAGGACCAAAGGTGGTTGGTTCAAATCCCGGTGTCTCTTATGGTCCCCCGTGCCTACCAGAAGCTATTTCTGAGCAGACAGCCAGGAGTAATCCCTGAGCACCGCCAGGTTTGACCCAAAAACAAAAAATAAAAAAAGAAGAGCTGGTGGGGGCCTATGGTGCTGGGGATCAAATTTAGGACAGCTGGATATAAGGCAATTCCCTTAACAATTTTCTATTTCACTGGCCTTTAATAACTTTAATGTTCAGTGCACAGTATTTTAAGAAACAGTTTTTAAATCCTAGGGAGAAAATTCTCCCTGAGACTTCTCACATAGGATTGGATTCCCCTGGGTGTTTGTTTTGTTTTGATGTTTGTTTTTTTTTTTTTTAGGAGGTCATGTTCAAGGATCACCAGGATCATGCTTGACAATCCTGGTGTGGGAGGAGTATTGGGGTTCATAAATAGACTAGAAGGCCTCACTTTAAAGGCAATCTGTTCTTATCACTTGAACCAAGTCCTTGCCCCTGCATCCTCCTGTTGTCTTTTGACTTTTTATTAGTGAAAACTTCTACGTGGCTTCAATTAGTATTCTCATAGTATAATCATGTTCCATTTCACGTAAGATTTTAGGTAGTAGGGACCTGAGTGATAGTACAGCGGGTAGGATGCTGACCCAGTCTCCATTCCTGACACCCCATTTGGTTCCCCAAGTCCCCCTAGAGGAATCCCTGACTTCAGAGCCAGGAGTAAGCCCTGAGAACTGCCAGATGTTACCACCACCCCCTACTCAAATAAGCTATTATAGTCAGTAGGCGCTGATGAGAGAACACAGTGGGTAAAGTAGCGTGCTTTTAGTGCAGCTGATCCAGGTTCGATCCCGAGCACTACAAATGTCTCTTCAGCACCATCAGGAGAGACTCCTGAGTGTAGAGCCAGAAGTAAGCCCTGAGCACAGACAGTTGTGACCTAAAAATAAAACAAAATCAAAAATGTATACTTGAGGTAATAAATAGACATAAAAAAAATTAGACTCCATCTGGCCCTGGTGGAGTCACCTAGGGGTCACTCCTGGAGTACTCTGGGAACCTTACAGCACTAGTTATTGGAATCTGGGGATCCCTTTATGCAAAGCCTGTGCTCCAACTCCATGAGCTATCTGGTTTCATTTATTTATTTTGGTGGTTAAGTGTTAGGAAAATCACCCTTCAAATCTGTTAGTGTATAAATATAAAACGTGACCACACCTGGGATTATTCCTTTCTCTGCTTGAGTGAACTCTAGGTGTGGTCTCCATTCAATGCAGTGGCCTGGGATGGAAGCAGGATTGGCATTGGAAAGCAAGTATTTTCATCCCTTTAATTTTTCTGATCCTGATGAGTAGAATTTTAAAAGATGATACGAAGTATGACAAACCCCATGAAAGAAATTAAGCAATTTAATCTCACTTGTCACATGATTAAAAATCTAAAACTCTGGTTTAAGTCCCACAGCTAAAACTTTCCTTTTGGGCTCCACATCATGAGCAAGCCCAGTGGATGAGCTATTTATGTGCTGTCTTCTCTACTGAATCTTGTCTTCAGACTCCCAGGACAGTGGAAACTCAGTGTCTGCAGGGAGGCAGGAAGGTCATGTTCTCTGCAGCAGTAATGGGAGTTTATTCTTTGCTTATAATAAGAAAACTAGTTAGAATGGTAAAGAGTTCTTGGTTCTTACATTAAAACAAAAACAAATGGTTTTCTTAGATACTGTATCAGCCATTATTTTTAGAACTTAAGATAGTTCTCTTGTTCAAATAAGTTTCTTCTTAATAATCTGCTTAAATTTTATGTATTTAATTTAGATGTTGATGTTAGTGAAGATTCACCTCCACCCCTACCTGAGAGAACTCCTGAGTCTTTTGTATTAGCAAGTGAACATAGTGAGTGTCTTTTTCTACTCTTACGTGCTTTATATGATAATAAGCTCTGGAAAATGTGATGGATGTTAGTTTATTTGAATTTGAACTGTTCATAAAAATACTAACAAGTGATTTAATTCCCTTTTGAAAAATATTTTTAAATTGGTGGGTTTTTTACTTAAATTACAAAAAATAGCTGCATTTGTGTTAGATATTAAAAAGTATGAACATATGTGCGATTTAGTGTTATCCTTTTAAATGACAGGTATTTTATCATTTACTTCCTGTCCAGGGAAATAGACATTTAAGTTGGGTTATAGGTTGACATCACTAAGGTGATTTTATTCAGGGTGCTCATATGTCACTTGAGTCAAAACTGAGAGAAAATAATCCTATTTCAAAGAATTGACATGTATCTCCCCCAGAGTCCTATGGTAAAAAAGTGCAGGAGCAAGTTGTTTAAAATTTCCATCGTCTCCTGGTCAGTGGAGATATTAGTCTCTAATCTGATTTCATTTTTACTGATTTTAAGTATGTTAAGAAGGGTAAAGCAGAGTATTTCTGTCATGTTAAATTAATGTTTCACCTGTAGATTACTGAGTTTATGATAAACTGATTGCTATATTCTTATTTTAAGAAAAGGAAACTTTAAAGGAACTGAATTGACTGAAACAAAACTAGAACATTTTTATGAAAGTGAAAGCTTCAGAGAATATATTTCATTAATGCAAGAAATTTCAAGAATTAAAGACATTTTTATTGTAAGATTTTATTTTTCTCAGATACACCTGTAACAGCTGAATGGAATGAACTTCAGAGTCAGGATCAGTCTGAACAAAAAAAATCTGAAGTGAGTCCTTTGGTATTGAAGTAGCTATTGCTGGATATTTCTACTCTTGTTTATTTTCCTTACAACTTGTTGTTATCAATTTAATACTATTTTGACCAACATTTTTTATGCTAAGATTTCAAATGAAAAAGTGCATATAAAACATGGTATGGGGGGGCAGAGAGATAGCATGGAGGTAGGGCATTTGCCTTGCAAGCAGAAGGACAGTAGTTCGAATCCCAGCATTCCACATGGTCCCCCTATACCTGCCAGGAGCAACTTCTGAACATAGAGTCAGGAGTAACCCCTGAGCGCTGCCGGGTATGACCCCAAAACAAAACAAACAAAAAAAAAACATGGTATGGAAACTAAAATTGTTTTAAGAGGTAACACAATTCCTATACTACTATAATTGCGAACTATTTCCTTGGGTGTTTTTGAAATTTGTAAATTATACCAGGCTTTACGTTACTTTGGAGAGATCTAAATGAAATACAAATAAATCGGGGCCGGGCAGTGGCGCTGGAGGTAAGGTGCCTGCCTTACCTGCGCTAGCCTAGGAGACGGACCGCGGTTCGATCCCCCGGCGTCCCATATGGTCCCCCAAGCCAGGAGCGACTTCTGAGCGCATAGCCAGGAGTAACCCCTGAGCGTTACCGGGTGTGGCCCAAAAACCAAAAAAAAAAAAAAAAAAAAAGAAATACAAATAAATCTTTTTAGGGCCCTAGAACTTTACAATATTGTATTCTTTTTACTATAACACTAGGGACATGGGGCCAAAGATGTAATACAGTGGGTAGAGCACTTGCACACTGTTAACAGGCCAGGTTCAATCCCTGGCACCCATAAAATCCCCTGTGTCCAACAGGAATGATCCCTGACTGCAGAGCCAGCAGAAACCCCTGAGCATTGCCCAAACTAGGAACATACTCCCTCCTTTTGTTTTTTTTTCTGACCTCATAAAATTTCAGGAAATATTCTGACAATAGGAAATAGGATTTTTTTTTACTAACACTAATTTATTTAAATATTTCTCCATTTCAGTATTTATGAAATTGGGTAGCATCATACAATTGATTTTAAGACATTGCCATGAAGCTTGATAAACTGCTGATAACTTAAAGTAATGATATATCTTACAGTCAGTGATAACTATAATTCTATGAATACAGTAATTCATAATGCACCAATTTTAATAGCTAATAAGTACCTTTCTTATAGGACTCAGGAACCTGTGGAGTTGAAAAATGTGGTAAGTTAGTAGGTTTGATTTACTATAGATCATATAGATTAATATTTTTGATTGTCTTGCTACATACTATTTATGTATGTGAAATAGTAGAGCAGAGGCTGGAGTGATAAGACAACGGGTAGGACATTTGTCTTCCATGCAGCCAACTTGGGTTTGATCCCCAGCAACCTGTATGCTCTCCTGAGTATCACCAGTGTAGCCCAAAATCCAAGAAATAAATAAAATATGTAGAAATTATGTGATATATACTTCCATATTAATTACTATACAGATCTAAATATAACTGATCTTGATAACAGCATTTATTATCAGTCATATATTATAAATTAAAAATACATTCTTGCGCTTTGTTAAAATCAAGTACTATCAGTGATTTCAATAAGTAGCCTCCTGGTTAACAAATTATTGAATTGAAATTCTAAAAAAATTACTTATATTGGAAATCTCTTAGGACTTTTACATTTGTGAAGATAGTAACATTATTTAACTCAAAAAAAAAATTATTTAACTCGGGGCCAGAGTGATAGCACAGCAGTAGGGTGTTTGCCTTGCACGCAAGCGACCCGGGTTCAATTGCTGGCATTCCATATTGTCCCCGAGCCTTCCAGGAGAAATTTCTGAGCAAAGAGACAGGAGTAACCCCTGAGTGCTACCAGGTGTGGCCCAAAAACCAAAAAAAAAAAAGTGTAACAGTGCCAAGATAAAACATTTTTTCTACCACATGATAGTTATTAACAGTAAAGTAGTTCATTATTATTATTATTATTATTATAAGCACTAACCATTTAAGCATTTCATTCTAGTCTATGCTCTACTCTCAAAACTACTAGTGTTTCTCCCAATACCCTTTATTCTGTTTCAGCTGCTTTCTCTCATTACAGCCAGATGTTGGCCTACAGGGACTCTTCCATTCATAAACTACTACTTACTGCTTTTCATAAGTAACAGATGATAATGGAAAAGAGCAGAAGCTTTAGTCAAGTCCATTGGGGTTGGAATCTCTTTTTTGCAATTTTATCTGTTCTGTGACTGGAATCTTTCTGAACTTTTTTCTTCTTTTTTTGTTGTTATTGTTGTTCACTTTTCTTTGTGAGATGGAGATGATATATTATAATCATACTAATGATAGGGCCCGGAGAGATAGCACAGCGGCGTTTGCCTTGCAAGCAGCCAATCCAGGACCTAAGGTGGTTGGTTCGAATCCCGGTGTCCCATATGGTCCCCCGTGCCTGCCAGGAGCTATTTCTGAGCAGACAGCCAGGAGTAACCCCTGAGCACCGCCGGGTGTGGCCCAAAAACCAAAAAAAAAAAAAAATTATACTAATGATAGTTGTGTTAATTGTATTAACACAACTAAGGATAGTTTGTTAATTTAATTAAATTAATTAAAGCTCATCAGTAGTGTACCCAACACTAAAACTGGAACACAATAGGCATAGTTTTGTCTTTTCCATTTTGGAACCACATCAGTGGTGCTTATGGATTCTCCCACTTTGTACTCAAGCCTGCAATGCCAGGAATCAAACCCAAGCCTCCTCTTTGCAAAGCATGTGCTTCAGCCCATTGAGTTGTCTCTCTGGCCCCAGTATCACTTGGTTTGTTTGTTTGTTTTTTAAATATGGGACGCTTCATGAATTTGTGTGTCATCCTTGCTCAGGGGCCATGCTAATCTTCTCTGTATCGTTCCAATTTTAGTTTATGTGCTGCTGAAGCGAGCACAGAAAATGATATTTTTAAATTCCCTCCAGCAGGTAGGGTATTTGCCTTATACAAAGTCAATCTGAGTTCAATCCCAGCATCCCTTATAGTCGGTTCCCTGTGCTCACCAGGAGTAACCATCCTGAGCATCATCATTGTGGCCCAAAAGCATAAAAGCAGGAGAAGAAAATTTAGGTCTGGATATATTTGTAATATCTTATCACTTTATTTTAAGAATTCATGTACTTATCTCTATCTCTATCCCACTAGATCTGTTTTTGGTAAAACTAATCCATGAGCCTAATTCATAAAGAGTTGTTCAGAAATTTTTTTTGTTGGAGCAAATAAGAATCAATGAAAAGGGCCAAAGTGATAGTACAATAGGTAGGACATTTGCCTTGTTTGCCTTGCCTGAAGTCGACCAAGCTTCAATTCCTGAAATCCCATATGGTTCTAACCTGCCAAGAATAATTCCTGAGTGCAGAGCCAGGAGTAACCCCTGAATATTATGAGGTGTGGCCAAAAACACACAGAAAAAGAATCAGTGAAAAGTGTGATGCAGACCATAAGTGATTTGAAAACCTCTCATCATATTCAAAGTTTCTGAGAACAAAGATCATCTCTTTGACTTAAATTCCAAGGATTTTTATTTTGTGTTGTGTTGGTTTGAGTTTTGGTCCTTGAACCACACCAGCATTATCGGTAGCATCTCCTAACTCTGTGCTTGGGGTTGCTTCTGGCAGTGTTCTGGGGACCATCAGAAGCCAGGGAACAAATCCAGACCTCCTCCCTGCTTTGCTCACTCAGCCCTATAATCCAAGTTTATAGAAGTTTTTTATAGAGATTGGAACTATAGTACAGCGAGTAAGGCATTTGCCTTGCACGAGGCCAACTCAGCTTGTTCTCCAACATCTTGTATTGTATGGCTCCCCAAGCCCACCAGGATGATCCCTGAGAAGTAAAACCTCAGTACTGTCAGGAATGGCCCCAAAACAAAACAGACAAAAAAAAAAAAAACATAGGAAAGAAAAATGTTTTCAATTTTGTGGTTTGGTTTAGTTTGTGTTTGTTTGTTTTTGATTTGGGGGCCACACCCGGTGATGCTCAAGGGTTATTCCTAGCTCTGCGCTCAGAAATCGCTCCTGGCTTGGGAGGCCATATGGGATGCAGGGGATCTAATTGAGATTCGTCCTGGGTCAGCCACTTGCAAGGCAAACGCCCTACCGCTGCACTATCAAACTCATAGTTTGGGGGTTTTTTTGGTGGGAGGATTCCACACCCACCACGTCCAGTGGTGTTCAGGATTTACTCTGGCCCTGCACACCAGGATCACTCTTGCCAGTGTTTGCGGGACTATATGGGGTGCCAGAGATCAAGCCATGGTTAGCATGCAAGACAAACACCTTATCCACTATACTAGCACTCTAGCCCAAGAAAAATTCTTTATAGAGGTGTAAGATTAAAGGTGAAAATTTAATGATAATAGTAATTTTTTTGTTGCTGATTTTAAGTGTTGAATTAAATCTGCTAACTAAAATAAACAACATAAAACTTTAAAAGAAAAGAAATTATTACATTAGGGACAAATAGTGTATCTGTAAATTTGTTTTCCATTCATCTTTATATTTAATGTATTTTAGTAATTATTACATTGGGACATTGATATATTGTAAAACTATTGTAGGGAAGTGAGCCCAAGGTATATTAAAGAGACTCACAATATTCTCTGTAACATAATTATTCCCTTCATAACAAATATTTCTAATATCTTAAGAATATCTATCCCGGTGTCCCATATGGTCTTCCGTGCCTGCCAGGAGCTATTTCTGAGCAGATAGCCAGGAGTAACCCCTGAGCACTGCCGGGTGTGGCCCAAAAACCAAAAAAAAAAAAAAAAAAAAAGAATATCTAACATTGGGGCCGGAGTGGTGGCTCAAGGGGTAAAGGCGTCTGCCTTCCCCATGCTAGCCTAGGACGGACCCCGGTTTGATCCTCCGGACCATATGGTTCCCCCAAGTCAGGAGCGATCTCTGAGCGCATAGCCAGGAGTAGCCCCTGAGCATCACCGGGTGTGGGCCAAAAACCAAAAAAAAATAAAAAGACTAACATTTTAATCTCTGCTTACAGCCCTTTCATTTATACTTATTTGGGCCTCTAAATTTATGCTCATGAGATGGTTGCTTTCTTTTTAAACCTCTACCTTAAGGTAATTAGAGGAATCTGAAGACATTTGGTGCTATAAGTTATGGTAATTTAACAGCGGCTTTGTTTTATTTTTATTTAGATTATCCAACAGGAAATGTGCTCACAGATACTTGTCCAGAATGTCTACCTACATGCAGTACCAGAAAAGATCAAATATCAGAAAGTCCAACTGAAACTACAGATATTGGTAATTTGTTTACTAAATAAATTTAAAACTTTATGTAATTAATGCAAAAAAGAATAAAGAGGTGAGTGTAGGGTTTTTTGGAGGGGGGGCTCTCAGCAGTGCTCAGAGCTTAACTCCTGGCTCTGCAATCATGAATCATGCCTGGCAGGCTCGGGGACAATATGGGATGCTGGGATCAAACCCAGATTAGTAAAGCAAGTGCTTTATAGGCATTTTTTAATACAAAATAAATCATACTATTATCATTCATTGTTTCTTTAATGACACATAATAAGAATATAATACTGCAAATGAAGTTCATTAGAATTTATAATGAAAGACTTTATTACATTTCATACTGAGATTAAAAATTAAAATTTAATAGAGGGTATTGAAAACAGCGCTGCAATGAATATAGGTGTGAGGAAGGGATTTTTGTATTGTATTTTTGTGTTCCTAGGGTATATCCCTAGGAGTGGTCTAGTTGGATCATATGGGAGCTCAACTTCCAGCTTTTGGAGGAATCTCCAAAGTGCTTCATTGCAGCACTGTTTACAATAGCCAGACTCTGGAAACAGCCTAGATGCCCCTCAATAGATGAATGGCTAAAGAAACTGTGGTACATATATACAATGGAATATTATGCAGCCATCAGAAGAGATGAAGTAATGAGATTTTCCTATGCATGGATGTATATGGAATCTATTATGCTGAGTGAAATAAGTCAGAGGGAGAGAGATAAACACAGAATGGTCTCACTCATTGGGTTTTGAGGAAAATAAAAGACATTTGTGTAATGATTCTCAGAGACTAAATAGAGGAGGACTAGAAGGTCCAGCTCATGATATGAAGCTCACCACAGAGAGTGATCATAACAAAATGTGACTGAATGAGGGAAGTAGGAAAGCCTATCTAGAGTACAGGCCGGTGTGGGTTGGGGAAGAGGGATACTTGGGACATTGGTGATGGTGAAGGTTTTTTTTTTTAACATATAAAAAAAAACTTAAAAAAAAATACAGGTCAACAAAATTAAGGGTGTACTCAAGTTGACCCATTTTGAGAAAAATAAAATAGACTAGGGGCTAGGAAAATGGCATATGTGAGGCTCTGGGCTCGGTCCTCAGCACCACAACCTGCTTTGGCTCCCATTTAATAAGCTAAAATAAGAGACCAGAAGGATCAAACAGCAGGTAAGGCACTTTCCTTGCACACAACTGACCTGGATTCAATCTTCAGGATCCCATGTGGACCTCTAAGCCCATCAGGATTGATCCCTGAGTGCAGAGCCAGGAGTATCTCATATCTACTTAGGGAGGCCCCAAAACACACCAAAAAAACCCCCAAAACTATAGTATATAAAAAAAAAACTTTATCTTGGGCCCGGAGAGATAGCACAGCGGCGTTTGCCTTGCAAGCAGCCGATTCAGGACCAAAGGTGGTTGGTTCGAATCCCGGTGCCCCATGTGGTCCCCGTGCCTGCCAGGAGCTATTTCTGAGCAGACAGCCAGGAGTAACCCCTGAGCACCGCCGGGTATGGCCCAAAAACCAAAAAAAAAAAAAAAAACCATTTTATCTTTTGGGGCCAGAGCGGTGGCGCAGCGGTAGGGTGTTTGCCTTGCATGCAGCTGACTTAAGACGGGCCGAGGTTCTATCTCCTGGCATCCCATTTGGTCCCATAAACCAGGAGCAATTTCTGAGCATCTCCAGGTGTGGCCCAAAAACTAAAAAAAAAACAAAACACTTTATCTTTTGGGGCCAGAGCGGTGGCGCAGCGATAGGGTGTTTGCCTTGCATGCAGCTGACTTAAGACGGGCCGAGGTTCTATCCCCTGGCATCCCATTTGGTCCCATAAACCAGGAGCAATTTCTGAGCATCTTCAGGTGTGGCCCAAAAACTAAAAAAAAAAAAAAAATTTTATATTAGACCAAATTGTCTTCTCCTACATTGTGATAGAATTTATTTTATTTTTACAGAAGTGGTCATTTTCAACTACATGACAGATTGAATGGTTTGTGTGTCCAGATTTATAAATTCTAAATTTACCATATGAAATTTTTTTTATTCTAGGAAGTTACAGTATCTAGAGGCATGACTTTAATAGTTTAGAAATACTTGTGAACAGTGACCAGCTATTATGTTTTGATTATAGGTTTTGGCAATCGCTGTGGAAAGCCCAAAGGACCAAGGGATCCACCTTCAGAATGGACTTGATTCAGGGAGCTTGAAAGATACTTTAAATTATACTGGAAAATTCAAGTGCCACAGAAAGCCAGATTTATATAGTATTCCATCCTTAAAATGTGGGACTAAAAGCAGAGTAGATTGTTACCTTTATGTATTTTGTTGGGACCATCTACCTGCCTTATACTACACTTAGGAAAAAGTATTATATGGTTTATTTTGTAACTTCCAAGTATTATTGCCTTAATGTCTCTTAACCCTGTTACACGCTGCTTGTAGACATGTTAATATAGTAATACTTTTATGATAAATTGAGCAAGGACTACTCTTTTGCTAATGTTTATCAATGTATGCATTATTTTGTATATGTACTGGGCAAGTAGGTATATAATTTGATAAAGTTGCAGTCATAAAATATTATTATTAACAGAAGATGTAAGAAATTTCTGCATGGTCTAAATCTTTGTGTACCTTATTTGTAAATTATTTGCCCTAAAGTTTTAGAAAATAGTTTCTAAAATTGCTGGATTCATGCAGCCAGCATTGCAGGTTATCAGAGAGCAAAGATTGTAATAATAATACATTTTGTAAATTGTAAGCAAAAAGTTATTTTTATATTATATACTGTCTAATTGTCCTTGTTATCATCTAGTCATGGAGATTCAGTAAGTGCCTTGGAACAATATTGAATTCTCTTAGCTCGTGTGTGTTTAATATTTGGACTCTACCGGGATTAGAAGACTATCAAAATATATGTATGTTTCGGGATATTTGACCTGCCATTAAAAAATGAGAACCGTTTTACAGTGCCTACTTGTCTTGGTTTTTTATTCCTAGGAAATTAGACTTCTTACCATCTTCTTGCTGCCTCAGTGTTAACTTGAAGACTTTTACATAAATGGGGTTTATCTATTAATAGGGTTTACAGACAGGTATCACTTCTACAAAAACATAGCTTTGCAGTTCTATGTATTTATCCATGAACATACTAGTTCAGTATTCAAACACTTTAACTCTGACCCAAGTCCCTGTAATCTAAACTGCTACCAGTTTACTTCATGGCACCTACATTTCCCACTGCTCCTAAACTTGCTGTGGTCATGCTTATTCACAGTGCTCACCTCTGTCTCTGAAACTGCTTATCTCCTTAGTCATATCAGCATGAAGGCTTTCCTGTTTCCTTCTGCTCTGATATTTTCTGATAATTACTATCTTGTATGGTAAGTATTCTGGCTCTTTGGATCAGTTGACTTCTACCTACAAGGGAGTCACCTGATTATGGGCTGGATTGGAGAGATTTGAGACTGGAGAGATGGGGTGGAGCAATGGTTTGAATCTTGATTATTGGAGCTAGGCATAACGGAGTTAATCTTGCTGATACTTATTAATTATGTGACTTTTTGATCAAATTTTTTAACCCAGGGCCGGAGAGATAGCACAGCGGTAGGGCTGAACAACGGTGGTTCGAATCCCAGCATCCCATATGGTCTGGGCCTGCCAGGAGCGATTTCTGAGTGTTGAGCCAGGAGTAACACCTGAGCACTGCTGGGTGTGACACCCAAAAAAACAAAAACAAACAAAAAAATTGTTTAACCCAAAAGATCTCATCTATAAAATGAGGGTACATACTGTTTTTGTTTTTTGTTTTTTTACAAGTCTTTCACTGTAATAGTTTAGGTACATAGTGACATTGAATCAGGGGCATTCCCATCACCAATGTTGTCCTCCCTCCATCCCTGTTCCCAGCATGCATCCCATATCATCCTCCCTTACCCCCCCCCCCACCGGGCTGCCAGTATACCATATTTTTTGGCGTATAAGATGACCCACTAATTTTACAGTTAAAACATAGGTTTAGGCCTAAATTCGCTGTATTAAGACTACCCCCCACTTCCAAGGCAACACCAGTTATATTTTTAATTAATTTGGGGTGGGGTTTGGGTCACACCCAGTAGTGTTCAGGGGTTACTCCTGGCTTCATGCTCAGAAATCGCTCCTGGCAGGCTCGGGGGACCTTATGGGATGCTGGGATTTGAACCGATGACCTTCTGTATGAAAGGCAAACACCTTACCTCCATGCTATCTCTCCAGCCCCTTTAATTAAATTCTTTTTTTTTTTTTTTTTGGTTTTTGGGCCACACCCGGCGGTGCTCAGGGGTAACTCCTGGCTGTCTGCTCAGAAATAGCTCCTGGCAGGCACAGGGGGGGGGGGGGGAGACACACCATATGGGACACCAGTATTCGAACCAACCACCTTTGGTCCTGGATCGGTTGTTTGCAAGGCAAACGCAGCTGTGCTATCTCTCTGGGCCCCTAATTAAATTTTTAATGAACATACCGTACATTGATATGATAAATGGAAGGTCTCTTCACAAATGGCAATGCCATGAACTTGACCGAGAAATAAGAAATCCAAAAGAGAACATTAACAATGATGGCATCATCTGGAAAGAAAACTACATGCAGAACTTGCAGAACACGCTTGCTTGTGACTGACTGGGATAAGAGGTTTTTCTAGGCAGAGGAGCATTGTGAGCTTAAAATCCATTCAGTTACTATGCATGTGACCTGATACAGTAGCTTTGGCTACACTGAATGTCCCTGTGCTGCAACTGTATGTACCACAGTGAGCCAATCACAACAAGCAAAGGTTCAAAGGTCATACTGTAACACTGACTCGGGCCAATCTGAGCAGGCTTTTTACAGTGTAGATTCGGGTACAGAACATTATATAACTTGCATGCATGAAAAGCCTGCTTGGATTGGCTGAGTTAGAAAGGCCGTCCGAGCAGCCTTGCATGATTGGCTGCAGGATCGAGTTGGAAAATTCATGGCATTATCCAGACGATTTTCGTTTAGCAGCATATCTAAATGTTTTTCGAGATATACTCAGCATATAAGACAATTCCCGATTTTCGGTTGACTTTTTCGTTTCAAAAGTTGTCTTATACCCTGGAAAATACGGTAAGTGGTCCCCTCTGTGTCTGGGTATCGATTCTGTTGTCGTTGGCTTTGGCGTTTTAAGTATGATTGTTTTTTGTTTTTACTTAATGTTCATATGACTGTTTGGTCTTGGTACCTTTCATTATTTCTCCCTCAATTTGTTTTGCTTTGTGTGTGTGTGTGGTTTTTGGGTTACACCCGGCTACATGCTCAGAAATTGCTCCTGGCAGGCACGGGAGACCATATGGGATGTGGGGATTCAAACTGATGACCTGCATGAAAGGCAAATGCCTTACCTCCATGTTATCCGGTCTTTTTAGAATTTTTTGTTTTGCTTTTTTCTCCCTCAATTTGTAAAGCAGAACAAGATGGTTCAAGTTAATGAGGTTCTGTTAGAAGGAAAGAAAAAAAAAAAAAAAAAAACCCTGAGAAGCACCACAGCAATTGTTGGGTTACTGATCCTACCCTAATCATAATTGCGCCCCACCCTAGGGTGTGATCTGGTGACAGTATATTGGATTATTCCTTACTTGGTTATCTGCTGCCATCCTAGGGTGGTACCTGATTCCTGTGTATAAAAGCAAGGGTCTGAGGAAGGGCGGGGGCATTCTGGGACAGATTCTTCAGCCTTATCCACTAAATAAAGCTGATGTCTCCTGAAGCCTGACTGCCTGTGACTTTTCTACCCACCGCCATCCTGAACCCTCAGACCCGCTGGCTGAAGAAGGTTGCAGACAAGCGGTCCGAGCTGGAGGAGAAAGACCTCTTCCTCCATCCCATCACCTTCCAGCCCCATCCAGAGCTGATATTCTACTTATTGGCACCCGAACAGGGATTTGAACCCTGGACCCAAGAGGACAGTGATCATGATGAGATTCCTCTTCTTGTGTTTGGTTTCGGCTCTTTTCAGCTGGAGTGAGCCTAAAAGCTTGGGTCACGTGAAGCCATTTTTAAAAATGGAGGAGTCCTTTTTTGGGGGGAGAGTGACCAGTGAAAGAGTGTATGCAAAAGCTTGGATCACCCCCCATCTGAGGCTCAGGACTGCGGTTTTGCTGCAAAAAGTCCTTTTTCCAAAGACCTCGTCCTCCTCAGAGATTGATGGAGAGCCCTGATTGGAAAAGGGTGAGAAAAAAGACTTTTTTGAGGGAGAACTGAATTCTGATCATGACCATCAGCCCAGAAATGGATTTCGACTTTTGAAATTTCTGACTCTCGGCTTAGACCATTTTGAACGCACCGACAGAGAAGCTGGCGGTGGCAGCTCCACGAGAAGCACCGAACTGCCCCCTCCTCCTGGCGCGGGTCTGCTTTTGCTGCGGCCCTGCGCCTGGGCGGGGCAGAAAGCTGACAGGGTGCAGCTGAGAGGCTCCCCACCTGGAGAGCACAGCCCATATAGCTCCAGCCCAGACCACCTGTGGGGCTTGGGACTCCATGGAGCTAAAGCAACGTGGTGAGCGGCCTGGGAGAAGCTCACCGTCTGGACAATGGGAAAGTCCACAGCGTATTCACGTTTGGACAATTTGTTGGTGGTATAAAAATTTTAAAAAAGGAGGTAACATTGAAGCCCAACTGAACAATCTGATTTGGAACCACTTGCATCTAACTTTGATCTAAGTCATTTCCTTACTGATTTAAATGTGCTTTATAGTTTTCCATAGTTAATGTTTCCAATTGCATAATGTTTTACTGTGTATTTTAATGTAGTAGCCTGTTTTCAAAATGTATGTTCTGTATAAATGTTCTTGTACTTGTGTTTAGGGAAAAGTTAATAGGAACAAAGTTCCAGGGGAAAATGCTTGGTTAAATAGCATTAAGAAGTTTAGGAACAAGAAAGTTCCAGGAAAAGGTGCTTGGTTAAATAGCATTAAAAAGAATAGGAACGGGGCTGAGAGATAGCATGGAAACAGAGCGTTTGCCTTGTATGCACAAGGACGGTGGTTCAAATCCCGGCATCCCATAGAGCGATTTCTGACCATAGAGCCAGGAATAACCCCTGAGCTCTGCTGGGTGTGACGCCCCCCCCCAAAAAAAAAAAAAAAAAAGAAGAACAAGAAAGTTCCAGGATAGTGCTTGGTTAAATAAGCTTTAAGAAAATTTTAACTTACAGGTATATTTTGCAAAAAAGTTGTTATGGAAATGGCTGATATGTTAATTTTACACTTTGAATATTAAGGTTTTCTCCTTTTGCTAAAGGCAGAGTCAGGAATACAAAAGCTTACTACCCTTCATTTATATTCAGGGAAGGGGAGAAGTTGGGTTACTGATCCTACCCTAATCAATGACTGTGCCTCACCCTAGGGTGTGACCTGGTGATAGTATATTGGATTATTCCTCCATATTCTGCTCCCACCCTAGGGTGGTACCTGATTCCTGTGTATAAAAGCAAGGGTCTGAGGAAGGTGGGGGCATTCTGGGATGAATTCTTCAGCCTTATCCACTGAATAAAGCTGATATCTCCTGAAGCCTGACTGCCTGTGAGTTTTCTACCCTCCGCTATCCTGAACCCCTAGACCTGCTGGCTGAAGAGGGATGCAGCCGAGTGGTCTGGACTGGAGGAGAAAGGTCTTATCCACATCCATCCATTCCATCATCTTCCAGCCCCATCAAAAGGGCTGTTATTCTACAAGCAGTAAAGACAACAACCACGGTCCTAACATAAAAACAAAGCAAAAAATAAGGAAAAAATTTAAGAAAAAGACGGAAAAGAAGACAAAAAAAAAAAAAAAGAAAAGAAACAACAATAACAAAACCAAAAAAAAAATTAGTTTGAGCTTTTTTATTTTTTACATAGGCACAGTAAAAATTGGGGAGATTAGAAAGGGAATTTTCGGGCCCGGAGAGATAGCACAGCGGCGTTTGCCTTGCAAGCAGCCGATCCAGGACCAAAGGTGGTTGGTTCGAATCCCAGTGTCCCATATGGTCCCCCGTGCCTGCCAGGAGCTATTTCTGAGCAGACAGCCAGGAGTAACCCCTGAGCACCGCCAGGCGTGGCCCAAAAACCTAAAAAAAAGGGGGGGGGAGGGAATTTCCTTGGCCAAGTAGATACAGGGTGTCTCCATTCTTGAAGTATACTGTCATGTGAATAACCACAGACTCCAAACATGGTCTTTTACTCTCCCCTAGGTCTTTTTGTGGTGGCTAGAAACTTTCTGCTCAGTCGTGGATGATAAAATCAGGCCAATTATACTTGGTGGTCTTGGTTTTACACCAGTCCCCTGACAAAGCCTGGGCTAGTCTTTCATTATGTTTCCAGAAGATCTGCTCAGTTGCAGTTTTCTCAGTCAGACCTCTGGAATTAGAGATCTTGGTTATTGTACAGATCATAGGCCAAAGCCTAGACTAGAGACTTTTTTTTTTTTTTATTTGTCCCAGGATAAGCTCTGCCCAGTCATGTAGTTACAGTCAGTCTTCTGTAGATAGCGATCTTGGCTTTTGCACAAATCCAAGGAGGATGTGTCGTCTTATCGTTAGGTGGTGAGGTAAGACAATCTGCTCTTAGGTCAAGTTGTTGCCATTTCCTCATTGTCAGGATGTCATATGAAAGCTGGCCCATGTTGGTGGTGTGAGAGCAGTATTAAGGATATTCCAGATTTTCAGATTTCCGGAGTTGTTATGGAGAACTGTGTTGGTTCTGTCCGGGATCTAGGGTTTGGAATTGATCTGTCGCTGTCTAATCATATGGAGTCTAAGTTGAGTGCACATGACATGTTCAAGGTTGGAGGTGCCCCTATATTTTTAAATGTATGAGTTCTTATCCCTAGTAGATAAGAGCTTGTTTCTATATGTAAAATTTCCCCTTTTTTAGTTTGCCTTTGCAAGAAGAATTGGTGTTATATTGCTGGTGCATTTGGGGAGAGTGTCAGGTTCCATCATATTTGTGACTTGGTTTTGGCTATTATCCCAGGCAATACTTTTTCTTGTCGGTTTCTGTACCATATAGAACCAATACAGGTGAAGTTAAGGAAGAGAAGAAAACAGAAACAAGTCAAAAATATATAAAATATATTTTTTAAAAAAGAATATATATCCTCACATATATTAATATAAAGGAAAAAGATAAATAAAATGAGTTTTAAAAAAAATTTTAAGGGAACATGGGCTGGAGAGATAGCATGGAAGTAGTGTGTTTGCCTTGCATGCAGAAGGACAGTGGTTCGAATCCCAGTACCCCATATGGTCCCCTGAGCCTGCCATGAGCGATTTCTGAGCATAGAGCCAGGAGTAACCCCTGAGTGGTGCTGGGTGTGACCCAAAAAACAACAACAAAAAGGGAACAAACTGATGCAGGAGACTACCTTACTTTTGAAAGATAAACAGGTTAAGAGGTAGTATTATATAGATCTTGAGCTTGTAAAGAAAATATAGGCTGCCCCATTGTCTTTGAGATATTCTTGTGGGGGGGTGTAGAATCCAGGGGATGTTTTCATGACTCATCCTGGTCTTGTTGAGTTTGAAAAAATGATTTGCAGCAGAAAGGGCTCAGGTAAAGTTCTTGCACTGCAGATCCTTCTGGAGCTAAGTCTGGTATCAAGCAGCAGTCCACATTTGGTAGGGAGTGAGAAAGAGGGCCCCAGAGCTTGAGTCAGAAGGGGTGTTGGGGGGCCGGAGAGATAGCATGGAGGTAAGGCATTTGCCTTGCATGCAGAGGGACGGTGGTTTAAATACTGACATCCAATATGGTCCCCTGAGCCTGAGAGGAGCGATTTCTGAGCAGAGAGCCAGGAGGAACCCCTGAACACTGCCGGGTGTGACCCAAATAACAAAAAAAAAAAAAAAAAGGAAGAGAGATGGGGGCCAGAGAGTGCATGCAGCCAACCTGGGATTTACCTGAGTTCAATTTCCAGCATCCCATATGATCCTCCATGCCTGCCAGGAGCGACTTCTGAGTGCTGAGCCAGGAGTAACCCCTGAGACCTGCTGGGTGTGGCCCAAAAACTTAAAAAAAAAAAAAAAAAAAGGAAGAGAGAGAGTGTGAAGTAAAATGCTTTCCCCAGAAGCTGGTGGGGGAGGATGGATGAGAGGGCATTGGGGGGGGGGTGAGAGGAAACTGGGGCATTGGTGAAGGGAAATGTGCACTGATGAAGGTTGTTATACACTGTATGACTATCTCAATTATAAACACCTTAATCTGTGAAAAGTACTATTATGTAACCCCAGTTTTTTTTTAATTTGTTTGGGGGGATCACATCTGGCAGTGCTCAGGGGTTACTCCGGCTCTCTGCTCAGAAATAGCTCCTGGCAGGTTCTGGGGACCATATGGGATACTGGGATTTGAACCACGGTCCTTCTGTATGCAAGGCAAACACCCTACCTTCATGCTATCTCTCTGGCCCCAACCCCAGTGTTTAAATACAAAATAAAAAATAAATGTTCAGGGGACTGAAGAGATAGCATGGAGGTAGGGCATTTGCCTTGCTTGCAGAAGGATGGTGGTTTGAATCCCGGCGTCCCATATGGTCCTCTGAGCCTTCCAGGAGTGATTTCTGAGCATAGAGCCAGGAGTGATTTCTGAGCATAGAGCCAGGAGTAACCCCTGAGCACTGCCGGTTGTGACCCAAAAACCAAATAAATAAATAAATAAATAAATAAATAAATAAATAAATAAATGTTGAGCTTTATAATGGATTCAAGATATGGAGCATGGTGCTGGCATATAAAGGCTGTATATACCAATTTGGAAAACTCAATGAATCAAATAGGGCTCAAGGTGGAAAGAAGAGTGTAGTAATGACAGAGGACACATGTTGATTTTCAGTGACATTCCTGAAACATAAAATATCAAAAATGTGACTTCAAGTTAAAGAGAAATCAAATATGAATCGACCTTATGAGTCCTCCCTCATTACTGTGTACAGAAGTTCAACTAATAAAACACAAAAAGAGGCAGATTGGGTAAGAGAACCAATTTCTTTCATTGCACAACTCATATGAAGTATAGGTTTCATCTATAAGTACCAAGTTTGAATTTTGACGTTCTGGATTGAAGTTAGTATGCATCTTTATTTTTCTACAAGGGTGAAGAAACTACGAGACTAGAGTAGTAGGAAGTTGTTAAGAAGATAACGTATCTTAAAACAATAATTCCTTAGACTTTCACATTGTTTCCCATATACCATTGATCTTAAGGAAATGTGAAATTTCAGGGGATCCTTACTATTCACCAGACAGATATATCGTTAGCATATAATTTTCCTAATAAAATTTAAATTGAAGTAAAGAATACCTTATTTAGTTCCTCATGCCAAGGAGTAGGTCCCTATCTGCACAGGTTTGACCAAAACACCAAAATAATAATTTCACTTTCATACACTTGATTTGTATAATAATGATACTAAAATTATAATTATTATAATTATAAAGGGTTTGTTTAAAACATTTTCTTTGAAGTACAACATTCTTCAGAAGGGTTTGAAAAATAATTTAATCTTATAAAAACCTTGATCTGGGGCTGGAGAGAGTACTTGGTAGAGGCACTTGCCAGCATGTGGCTAATGCACTTTTAATCCCTGGCACATGAGGTTCCCCCAAGGATCACTGGGTGCAGCCCTGGGACCGCCCTGGAGCATGATCATGGTGGCTTGAGTGGACCCTAGTACTATGATAACTAAGCAGCATTTTTTTTAATTTTTTAAATTTTTTTGGTTTTTCGGGCCACACCCATTTGATGCTCAGGGGTTACTCCTGGCTAAGCGCTCAGAAATTGCCCCTGGCTTGGGGGGACTATATGGGACTCCGGGGGATCGAACCGCCGTCCTTCCTTGGCTAGCACTTGCAAGGCAGACACCTTATCTCTAGCGCCACCTCACCAGCCCCACCCAAGCAGCTTTGAGTCCTTGGGCCTTTACATAAAGCCACTGACCCAGCTGGCCAAGAATCCTGGCGTGCCTTTTGGGCCCGTAAGCACCATTTGGGAGCCCCAACTCCCCCGTCTCCAAATAAAAGATGCCTGTGTGAGTGTGATTAGCACCCAGGTCAGGCAGTAGAAGAACTTGGCCACTGAAAAACCCCTTCACTTCTGAAATTCTATTGCTCTCACTCACAGCAATTTGTTCATTCTTTTTTTTTTTTTTTTTTTTTTTTGGTTTTTGGGTCACACCCGGCGGCGCTCAGGGGTTACTCCTGGCTATCTGCTCAGAAATAGCTCCTGGCAGGCACGGGGGACCATATGGGACACTGGGATTCAAACCAACCACCTTTGGTCCTGGATCGGCTGCTTGCAAGGCAAACACCGCTGTGCTATCTCTCCGGGCCCAATTTGTTCATTCTTAACTGCTGGAGTTTTATATCATATAAGCGCATCATAGTTTGTCCACTCTGCTATTTATAGACATTTGGGTCGTTTTTGGTTTGGGGCTTTCACAAATTATTTGTTATAAACATTTTTGGTATGTTATTTGGTACTTACACATAAATCGTTGTTTGTTGGGATTGGCTTATTTTGTTTGTGGGCCACACCTAGATTCACTAGATTTACTAGATTTACTCTTGGCTTTGGGCTTAGGGACTCTTCTTAGGCTTGGGGGGGGGGCTGTAGGAGTATCTTGTGAATATGCTCTCTTCAACCTCTCACCAACAGTTAATACCAAAACAATGGACCAGTGGTTTTTGACCTTTCTGCACCTGTGGCCGAGTAGTAATCATGAGCCATGATTGAAGACCACCAGGTTTGAGAACCCTGTGGACTTCTCCTGATTTTTTTGCAGGATGTATCCATGCACAGTGGGGCTGAGCTGGATTCTGGTGTCATGAAAGCCTGAGTCTATGGCTTGTGTCTACAATTCTATACACAACCTGTGTGGCACAGAGTTTGTGTCCAGCAGCACATGGGAATCTGCAGAACAAACCTGTGTTGCTTCTTGGGCCAAGTCTGTGGCCAGAGCCTCTTTGACTTTGCTATCAGATTTTGAGGTGTTGCCTAGCATAGTGCTGCTCTTTGGAGAAATCTCCCCAATGCAGGACACAAACCTGCACTTAGTCAGAAGCTGAAAGAGGGAAGGGCGACTGGGAGACGCACCTGTGCTTGGGGTTGCAGGGGGAGGTGTAGGGGGGAGTCTAAGTGACTGGCTTGATTCTTGGAGGGCTGGGGGCTACTTCCACTTGGAAACCACAGGTTTTGCTTGTATCTCCTGCAGCTCAGTCGTCCATCAGCCCTAACTTGCCTGGCCTGGCACGGGGTTTGTGCAGGTATGAAATGTTTCAAGAGGCCAAGGCACAGATTTCTAGTCGCCATTTGCTTTTCCTGACTATGTTCTCCTATGCTTCAGATCTGCCCCTCCTGCTTCTGGAGCATTCTCCTGTTGCAGGGCCCTTGCTCTCCAATGTAGCGCAAAGTCTCCTAAAGTCTCTTGTTGGGCCCCTCCGTGCCTTTCCTCCCTGGACACATACATGGGATTCTGTGTATTTCTGGTTCATTGGGACAGGGTAACAGGGTAGACATTTGGGGGCTAGAGCCTTATATCTCATCCTTTTGCTATTGTCATTCTTTTTATCTATTTTATACTCTGGTCACCTATTAATATCTTTACACATTCTGCTTTCATTAATCCCTCTAAGACGTGACCATGAAAAGTAATGAAAAATATTAGCATATTCATACTTTAACAAGCAGCTAAATTTGTAAACTCAAACAAATTTTGAATATAAATATTTTCTTTAAATATTGTTCTGATAAAATGTCAGTTATCAAAGTACTGGAGATAAGGTGCTTGCTTTGCACAACACACACTCCAGTTAGGATGAGGCTGGAGAGCAGGTAGGGCACTTGCCTTACATAAGGCAGACAAAGGTTTGATCCCTGGCAGCTGCATGGTCCTGAATACCCCAAAAGTGAAGCCCGAGTCCAAAAGCAAAACAAAACAAAAGGAAGAAATTCTGATACAATATATAGTCTCCAAACACTGCCAGGGGTCACTCCTGAACACAAAGCCAGGTATAGCAAATGAGCACTGGATGTGGCCACTGCTGGATATGGCCACCTGCCCTGCCCCCCACCCCCAAATAATTGTGTCTAGGAGCCAGAGCCATAGCACAGCTGGTAGGACATTTGCTTTGCACGTGGCCAACCTAGGTTCTATCCCTGGCATCCGTATGGTCCCCCAAGTCTGCCAGCAGTAACACAAAAACCAAAAATAAAAATAAATAATTAAATTCAGAGCCAATTCAATTAAAAAATATTGAATCAGGTGTCAGAGAGATAGCATAGCGGTAGGATGTTTGCCTTGCAAGCAGCCAATCCAGGATGGACGGTGGTTCAAATCCTGGCATCCTATATGCTCCCTGCCGCTCAGCCAGGACAGACCTCTCAGTTAGATCTCCCAGCATCCTATATGGTTCTCCAAGCCAGGAGTAAATTCTGAGCGCCACTGGGTGTGACCCCCCCAAAAAAAATTTAATCAGGGACCAGAGAGATAGCACAGCGGCAGGGCGTTTGCCTTGCATGTGGCCGACCTTGGATGGACCCGGATTCAATATGCTGCATCCCATATCTGATCCCCTTAGCCTGCGAGGAGTGACTTTTTTTTTTATTAATTTTTATTTTTAATTATGAGAACAAAGATGCAAAGAAAGAGGACAAGGTAAAGTTACAGTGGAAGGACAATCACCCATAAACAGAATTCTCAGTAGTCCCATTGCTGATATCTTAACTTTGAACTTTCAGCCAAAGAACATTAAGAAAAATAAAACAGAACCTGGGGCCGGGCGGTGGCGCTGGAGCTAAGGTGCCTGCCTTGCCTGCGCACGGACCGCGGTTCGATCCCCCGGCGTCCCATATGGTCCCCCAAGAAGCCAGGAGCAACTTCTGAGCGCATAGCCAGGAGTAACCCCTGAGCGTCACAGGGTGTGGCCCAAAAACCAAAAAAAAATAAAACAGAACCTATGTACAATTACTTTGTCCCTCAAGTCCCCAGATTGTAGTACATAATATTTCTTAGCAGCACACAAAGCAATCTAAAGACATAAAACTTATGTAACTCCTTAAACATTGAAGGCAAAGTACTTTTTTAACATTTCCATGCACATGCATATTAGTTTAAGTTAACCTCAAAAGTTTAAGTGGGTTATTTTTCTTAAGGATTAGAGTCAAAGGAGCACAATAAAAATGGTGTTAGAGTGGCAATTATTGTTTGCATAGGTCCACCAAATATGAGGGACATGGAAAGGAAAAGTCTTGGCCTAAATACAAGGAGACCCTACCCCTGAAGTTTCCTGGCATAAGACAACTCTAGGCTCCAGGCAAACTAGTTTGTCCAATCCAGGTCATTGTCTGTAGAGCCAATACACTTTTATTTTTCACACAGTCTCTGTTGTTGGTATCATGTTTCTGAATTAAAGATCCTGGAATCTGCATATCCTATATTGCAGTCAGGATGGTGCAGAGCGTCCTCTCGTTTCACCTCACAATTAAAGGACAATGCAGAGAACCCTGTCCTGTAAGCAGGTCGTTGTTGTTGTCAAGTCTTCTTAGTGTTAAGAGAAGTCTCTTTTCAGCAGGTCGATGTCAGAGCCATGGTAGGGTCTTCCCTGGCAAAGGATTGCTTCCAGGTGTTGTTATAAAAAACCTTGGATGTTTCGTAGATAGCTTCCCTGGTTCAGGGGTGAATGGAGGATGCCCATTCTTCTGAGGCCTGTGCCAGGTCATTATATCAATGTTCAGGGTGTAAGGCCCCATTGCACTATGAGATTTGTGTGTTCCAATCTCTATTAAATAAGAATTTATTCGTATGTATAGTATTTTCCCATTTTAATGTGCCTATGCAAACAAGGAACAATGCCACGTGGCGTTATCGGTGCATATGGGGGACATAAGAACAAGTCCAACAATCCCCATAACATGGTTCAATCATAAGCATTAAACTGAGGGACTCTTCCACCAAAATTCCTTATTGAACAGCTCACAAAGAGAAGACAAGATAAAAAGTGGGTAGAACCGTCACGGTGCGAGGAGCGACTTAAGCACAGAGCCAGGAGTAACCCCTGAGCACTGTTGGATGTGGCCCCAAAACCAAAAAAAAAATAAATAAAATTGAATTACATGCTTTTTTGGTGGGGGGCACACCTAGAGGCTTAAGGGTTACTTCAGGCTGTGTTCTCAGAAATTGCTCCTAGCAGGCTCTAGGGACAATATGGGATGCCAGGTATTGAACCAGTCGGCATATACAAGGCAAACGCCCTACTCACTTTGCTATCACTCTGGCCTCTGAATCACATTCTTAAAAAAGCTAGTCTGTTATCTGATTTTGGCATATTCCCAACACCTGTCTACTGTTTGATTTTTTTCAAACGTTGATTTATGATTTAAAGAGCCATTAAATATAGCCACAGAGCAAAGCTTCATAACAGGTTGGTTATTTATTTGTCCCTCCTTCCTAGGGCTCATAGCACGGAGTGGTCAAAAGCATCGTCTGCTAACTATAGTGTCACAATATACCCACAATATATTTCCACTTTCCAAACAGATCATTTGTCAGGGCTGGAGTGATAACATAGCAGTAGGGTGTTGCCTTGCACGTAACTGACCCATGACGGACTTGGGTTTGATTTCCAAGTCCCATATGGTCCCGGAGTCAGGAGCGATTTCTAAAGCACAAGCCAGAGTAACTCCTGAGCATCACTGGGTGTGGCCCCTCAAAAAACAAAAACAAAAACAAAACAAAAGAACATTTGTGTCTACTCTGAAGAAATCTATTTATGTATATGAAAGTTTTACATTATTAAACTAAATAAAAAGAAACAGTTTTGTACTGAGGAAAGTAATGAAGAGACACTATTTGCACTATAAAGCTTCTGAAATTCAAGTGAAGAATTACTTGGTAATATTAATATTTGTTTAAATATATTTTACATATATCTCGAAATATATATGTCTTGATTGCAATCCCTTCAGCCATTTAAGTTTAACCCTAAATAAAGATTCAATTCAATGAAATCGTTCTTGTGCTGGCTTTCAAAGATTCTTGCTACTTTTGTTTTCTGATACAGGGAGCTCCTTATTCCCAGCTTTCCATGATGTTGTTTTAGATATGAAAATTTGAGATTCTCTGAATAGCTTCCTAAATATTGAGTTATAAATTGATTTTTATGTTCAAACCAGATTCTCCAATTTTAGATACATGGTCCACTGAAAGGCCAGATGCTCATCTTTGCATTCTGGCAGATGGAGAAGCGCAAAGATTTGAACCAAGATTTTGGCAGCTCTCCACTCTGAGCAAGCAGCCGTTGCTTGTAAGGCACACAGTGCAAACTGGATCTAATTTGGGATATAAACTGAATTTTCTGAATGCATATGCAGCCACCTCTTTTCTCTACTGTTTGTCTTTATGGTGCACAAATCTTGTAAGAAAGGCAAATGATTAATATTTAAACCGTAGGCAATTTAACCAGGCGGAACAGCTGCTTGGATGGTGTGCAGAGATGTCTCTATGTTCTAAACAAGTCTAAGCTTTGTTGAATCAAAGAGGAAGGGAATTCCGAAGATTCCAGTCATTTCACATTTTTAGAGATAACTATGTACAGTTATGATTTAATATAAATAGTATTTGTTACTTAATTCTCTTGCCAATATTTCAGTAAGAACTTCTTCTCTTTCTCCTTTTCTCCTCCTCCGCCACCTCCTCCTTCTTCCTTTTCCTCTTCTTTTTTCCCTCTCCCTCTTCTTATTCTTTTTTTTCATAGGGCTCTAGCCCTATGATGTGAACATTTTTCATGTATATCTGTGATCCTTTAAAATGTACTTTCTCGGGCCCGGAGAGATAGCACAGCGGCGTTTGCCTTGCAAGCAGCCGATCCAGGACCTAAGGTGGTTGGTTCGAATCCCAGTGTCCCATATGGTCCCCCGTGCCTGCCAGGAGCTATTTCTAAGCAGACAGCCAGGAGTAACCCCTGAGCACGGCCGGGTGTGACCCAAAAACTAAAATAAATAAATAAATAAAATAAAATACTTTCTAAACTTATAAGCTTTCTCTAGTATATAATCAATTAGATTATTTTCAGCATCTTTAAAAACTGAAATATGGGGCCGGAGAGATAGCATGGAGGTAGGGCATTTGCCTTGCATGCAGAAGGACAGTGGTTCAATATCCTGGCATCCCATATGATCCCCTGAACCTGCCAGAAGCAATTTCTGAGTGTAGAGCCAGGAGTGACCCCTGAGTGATGCCAGGAGTGATCCCCCCCAAAAAAACTTGATATGTAAAAAGGCAACAATTCAACATATTAATATAATAGCTAAATATTGACACCATTAAAATACAAAAATAGGGAGCCAGAGAGATAGCACAGCGGTAGGGCTTTTGCCTTGTATGTGGCCAACCCCGGACAGACAGTGGTTTGAATTTTGGCATGCCATATGGTCCCCTGAGCCTGCCAGAAGTGATTTCTGAGCGTAGAGCCAGGAGTAATCACTGAGCACCGCCAAGTGTGACCCCAAAACAAAAACAAACACCACAAGTAAATATTTCTTATGACTTATAAACAAAAAATGTAACATACCAATTTAGGGAGACCACATGTTTTTCTATTTGAAAAATCCAGATATTACTAAGTGAACATAGAAAAATTAATTATGTTAAATGTATTTAATATTTTCAAAAAGATGAAATGTAGCTCATAGAAAATTTTCTCTTTTTTCATAAAAAAATGTCTATTCATCTTCAGAACAAAAGGGCAGGGAAATAGTTCAAAGGACTGAATAAAGTACATACTGTATGCAGGAGGCCAAGGTTCAAACTTTTGCATCACTTGATTCCCCTGAGCCTATTGGGAGGAACCCCAGCAACAAGCCAGGAGTAGCCTCTGAACACTTCCAGATAATAAACAAAAAGTGTTTAAAGAAGTATTTATGGGCCAGAGAAATAGTAAGGAGGTAACTTTCTTCCCTTACATGCAGCTGACCTGGATCGAATACCTGGCAACCCATATGGTCCCCCTTCTAGAAGTAATCCCAGATCAGGGTCAAGAGTAAGCCTTAAACTCTGAGCATCAACAGATGTGGCCCAACTGCCTCCCAAAAAAGAAATATTTATCCTGGCACGTTTTCAACTTAAAGAGAATTGTCCATTTTATTAATTAATTTGTCATTATCTGCTTCCATATTATAGCAATAAGTTAAAATTCATATATAGAAGTTTTGGGGCTGGAGCAATAACACAGCAGTAGGGCATTTGTCTTGCACATGGCTCAGGGGTTACTCCTGGCTATGTGCTCAGTAATCACTCCTGGCTCAGGGACCTTATGTGACTCTGGGGGATCCAACTGTGGTCCTTTCTAGGTTAGTGAGGGCAGGCAGATGCCTCACCTCTTGCGCCACTGCTTTGGCCCCTACATTTGAGCTTCATTTGAATTCACTTAGAACCAGAGTCTTGAAAGTCAAATTATTTTACTAAGGATTCAAAATATTGCTAGATGGTGGTGGGAATGTTGCACTGGTGAAGGGAGGTGTTCTTTTTATGACTGAAACCCAATTACAATCATGTTTGTAATCACGATGTTTAAATAAAGATAGTATTTTAAAATTTTAAATATTGCTAGAGTTTTAGCATTTTTAGTGCCTATGCGGGTTGAACAAACATCACTCTTTACCAGAAGAGGGCGGCAAAGCAAACCAAGAGGAACTGTGTGGGGCCCAGGAATCTCGAAGAGCACAGGAGAAAAATTAGGAAGCTAAACTTTTTGTTTTTGTTTTTGTTTTTGGGTCACACCCGGCAGCGCTCAGGGGTTACTCCTGGCTCTATGCTCAGAAATCGCTCCTGGCAGACTCAGGGGACGATATAGAATGCTGGAATTTGAACCACCGACCTTCTGCATGAAAGGCAAATAAATGCCTTACCTCCATGCTATCTCTCCGGCCCCGGAAGCTAAACTTTTGGAGGTGGCTTTATGTTTGTGAATATTTATGAAAAACCTAGTGCCAAGAGCCTTGTATAGCAAAAAAAACCCCACAATATCAATATAAATTTCTTTTTTTTTTTTTGGTTTTTGGGCCACACCCTGTGACGCTCAGGGGTTACTCCTGGCTATGCGCTCAGAAGTTGCTCCTGGCTTCTTGGGGGACCATATGGGACGCCGGGGGATCGAACCTCGATCCGTCCTAGGCTAGCACAGGCAAGGCAGGCACCTTACCTCCAGCGCCACCGCCCGGCCCCAATATAAATTTCTTGGTGATTTAGAAAACTGACTTCATTGAATGCTACTATGTACTGGATTGACTAACCTCAGTTATAATCTTGTGTTTAACAGTGACGGGTCTCAGCCCTAAATTCTGATAACTTCTGAACATATTGTACTATCTTAGTTAATTTACACAGAAAACTTGTCAGATACGTAGTTTGTTTTATGGAGAAATCTGAAGACACAAATTTTAGATGAGGTCTCATAAAGTAGCAAAGTCTGGACTGAACTCGAAGTTTCTATTCCAAAATCATTATTCTCAACTACTTCCCTAATATTTGCCTATGTTCTCCAGAAAAGTGTAGGTGTGAGCAAGGAATATGTGTGTGGTCAGAAAAAGAGGTGGCTTTAATAAAGTCAAGCATCTCTCATATATTGAAAACATACAACCGTTAAAAGAGTTGTTTTGTTTTTTTGGGGGGATCATACTTCTGGCTCTGCACTCAGAAATCACCCTGGCAGGCTTGGGGACCATATGGGAAGCTGGGAATCAAACCGAAGTTGGTCCTGGGCTGGCCGCGTGCAACACAAATGCCCTACCACTGTGATATCTCTCTGGTCCCTTGTTTTTTTGACCACACGCAGCAGAGCTCAGACCTTACCCCTGGCTCTGCATTCTGGGATCACTCCTGGCAGAGGTCAAACCACGGTTGGCTTCATGTAAGGCAAGTGACCTGCTGTCTCTTTGGCCCTAAAATATACAACTTAAAAATTGATGAGGGTTTTCTAAATGCTCTTCCTCAGTGCCTGACTTTATTTCCTCTTTTTTGATAGGATCATCTCTAAAGCAAAGCAGGATTAAGAGGCCTAAGCAGGGGCTAGAGCAAAAGTACAGTGGGTAAAGTGTATGCCTGGCATGCAGCTTACCCTAGTTCAAACCCTGGCATTCCATATGGTTCCCTGAGTACCTCCAGGCTTCAGTCCTTGGCACAGAGTTATAAGTAAGCCATAAACCTTGCCAGGTGTACTCCAATACACCCTACCCTGTAACAATAAATGTTTTTGAGGGGGATAAAGCACAGAGCCATAAATTAAGAAAGTAATTAAGTAAAATAACCTGTAATAGCAAAGAGCTAATTGTGAAAGTGACTGGAGTGACAAGCCATTCTTTTTGTTTTGTTTTGTTCAGTGCTCAGGAGTTACTCCTGGCAGGCTTGGGGGACCATATAGAATGCTGGAGATAGAACTTGGGTTGGTCTCTTGCAAGGCAAATGCCCTACTCTCTTCTATACTATCACTCTGGCCCTATCAAATCAGTCATTCCAGCAGCCAGAGAAAGCATGAGGGTTAAGGCATTTGCTGCACATGCAGCTAACTCAGTTTGCTCCCCAGCATTGCATAAGGCCCTCTGAGCACTTCCAGGAGTGATCTCGAGCACCAGCACATGTGATCCAACTCAATAATTCTTTCATCAGTTTTCCAAGTATGTGTTAAATTTCCATGATAATGTCGTAAGTGTGGTATGTGTCATCAGTGTGTGTGTTTGTGTGTGGTGTGTGTGTGTGTTTGGGCCAACACTCAGTGTTGTTTAGGGCTTACTCCTGGCTTTGCACTCAAGGATCACTTTTGGTGGAGCTCCAGGGACCCTATGTGTGACCGGAGTCAAACCTAGGTCAGCTCATGTAAAGCAAATGCTTTCCCACTATATTTCTTTGGCTCCGTAAACATTTTTGACAATTTGTTTGAATTAAAATTGAAAGAATGGGGCTGGATAGAATAGCAAGGTAGGGCATTTGCCTTGCACGCAGTCAACCTGGGTTTGATGTTTGATCACTTGCAACCCATATAGTTTCCTGAGCCTGGCAGGAGTGATTTGTGAGTGCAGAGTCAGGATTTACCCCCTAAGCACAGCTAGGTGTGGTCCAAAAACAAAAACAAAAAAAAGAGAAACATAAAAAGAAAGAAGACAGAGAAAGAAAAGAAAGAAAAGAAAAGAAGAAAGAAAAAGAAAGGAAAGAAAGAAAAGAAAAAAAGAAAGTAAGAAAAAGAAATTGAAAGAATATTCTTAGCCTGCCTTCATTTGCTATGTTACTTCAACCTACTTTTACATATTCTAGGGAGCTCTTCTTTTTGGTTCTTGCCATTTATCTGTTGAAAACTTGTGTATCCTCATTGACGCTTTCACGTGTCAACAGACTTCCTGTCTGAATGGGGAGGAGGTCTGGTTCTCATGGACATTTGAAGCAGGAATCCTGCTGGATGCTGCCTTCTATTCCCAGGATGCCCTTCCTTGGGCTGCAGGCTTCTAACTCGTATCTCAGCGGCAATGCTCACTGTGAGTAAACTCAGGTTCTACCTGATTCTGCACTAAAGAACCTCCATTAGTTGATTCCGGGTGCCTCCCTCCCTTCATCTGCATTCATTCAGGGCTCAGTGGCTAAATGGCTAAAGGTTTATCAAACTCCCTGACAGTTATTGCTGTGCCTGCTGTGTGGTGAAGGCACATATGAAAGACCCTTGTGTATGGTGAAAAATCCAGAACTTAGCAGGGAAGAGGCAGAGTCTAAGGCCACCTTGTCTGTGGGACTTCAGGGGATGTGCTGAGGACTCCAGAAACCTGGGCGGCTTCCATTCACTCAGGCTCCCCCAGCACCACTTTCTAGTGTGGGCTTGAGCCACCGCTGAGCCTAGCCCTGGCTATGTTCTCCATCCCTGCCAGGCACTTGTAATATGCCAGGAAGTAAATCCCTTTGGGCTTAAATTGCTTAAGAGATTTGTTCTCTTCATTGAACCCTGACCAGTGCAGCTTGTTTAAGAAAAAGTACTGTCAGCAATTGTCAAACAGTTGACTCTTTGATTAAAAAGAAGAGAAAAAAGAATGTAGAGTCTGGGAAAGAGCTCAATGGGCTGAGGACATGCTTTGCATATGGTAAGCCTGGTTCAATCCTTTAACACCATCAGGAGTGAAACCCAAACACTGGATCAAGTAACTCCACTTCCGGTGTAGAACTTCCCAATTTTTCATTTTAGGGCTAGGTATGTGGCTCAGTGGTAGAGCATTTGCCCTTCATATGTGAAGTTCTGGATTTAATTTCAAGCACCTTACCTCCTACCCCTCCATACTTATCTCGCTAACATTTTCCTTAACATGTAAAGTAGATATTCAAGGAAAATAAACACTCCATTTTTCAGCACTTAAAGGTGAGAAAGCAAGAGCTTTAATCATGTAAGATGTGCCTTCTATCACAGTGATACTCCCCAATCAAAAATAAGCCCTTTATAAAGAAATCAGAGTTATTTCATGTTCCTATTGCATAAACTTTCCAAAAAGAAGTGCATTGTTTTTGTGGTTTGTTTTTGGGTCACACTCTGCAGAGCTCAGGGATTACTCCTGGCTCTGCACTAAAAATCGCTCCTGGAAGGCTCGGGGGACTATATGGGATGCCAGGTTTTGAACAACCATCCATCCTGGATAGACTGCATGCAAGGCGAACACTCTATTGCTGTACTATCTCTCTGGCCTCAAGAAGTGCACTTTTAAACATTAAAAAATCTGTGTGACATGGGCCAGAGAGCTAGAATAGCAGGTAAGGTCTTGCAAGTGGTTAACCTGGGTTTGCCAGTCCCCCATATGGGCCCCTAAGCACAGACAGGTATAAACCCTGGTTAAGGACCCAAAATAAAACAAAACAAAGATTTATTTTTTAATTTCTGTTAAGAAAAATGAATCAGAAAAAGAAAAATAAGTTCAGGACTGAGAGAAAGCTCGACTGGCTGAGCACATACTTTGTATGCAGAAAGTCTGGGTTCCAGTCCCACCACTGTATGGTCCCTCGACTACTGCCAGGAGAGACCCCTAAGAATAAAAGCAGAAGTAGATCCTGAGGCAAGGCCATGTGTGAAGCCCTCCTACCTAAAAAAATAAAAGGAAAGAAAAATGAATCCATGTTCATAAATGAAGACCATTTTACTGAGATAGTTTAAATATCTAAATAGTTCAAATGTTCCTTAAATACAGTATTTAAAATTCAAAGATACAGTACAGGAGATAAAGCACTTACCATGCATTCAGCAACCCTGGTCCATCCCCAGCGCTGTGATGGGTCATTCCTGAGCAGAACCATCAATAACTCTAGAGCACCACTGGGTGATGTTCATTTTGTGTGTGTGGCAGGAGGTGTGTAAGGGAGTGGGGCCAGAGGTGATTAGGGGCAGGAGGGGGGAAAACATACCCAGAGGTTCTCAGGAACTATTCCTAGCTCTGTGCTCAGGAGCAATCACTGTTGGTGCTCAGTGCAGGAATGGTGCCAGGGAATTTGAACAGGGGCAGCAGCATATAAGATAGGAATTAATACCTTACTTCCTGTACTACCTCTCTGGCTCCCACACACTTTTTTGGTTGTTTTTTTAGGGCCACATCTGTGGTGCTCAGGGGTTACTCCTGTCTCTTGTCTCTGCAATAAGGAATCACTCCTAGGAGTGCTCAGGGAACTATATGGGATGCCAGAAATTGAACTCAGGTTGGCCATGTATAAGACAACCACTCCAGCCCTCCATCCCCCGCCGTTTAAAAATCAGTAATGTAAACTCCAGGTATAAATTTGTACAGGCACAGAGATTTTTATTCAATATTTTATTAAATAAAGGTTCAAACAGAGAGGCTGAGTGCACTAGGTAGGATCCATATACTTTACGGGATCCTACAGTAACATAGTTTTATTTGCTTTATAACAAATCTAACCACCTATGTGTCTCTGTTAAAAAAAAAATTTTTTTTTTGGTGTTTTGGGTCACAGCCGGCAATGCTCAGGGGTTACTCCTGGCTCTATACACAGAAATTGCTCCTGGCAGGCTCAGGGGACCATATGGGATGCCAGGATTTGAACCACCATCCTTCTGCATGCAAGGCAAACACCCTACCTCCATGCTATCTCTCCGGGCCCCTGTTAAAATCTTACTGTTGATACATTTTAAAGAATGTTACACTATAAGTACACTTTACTACGTCTAAACACTTCAGCATAGCAAAATAATTTTTTGCTCAGGTATAGTACTTGACCACTGGAGGGCTACCAAATACCACAAAATGCATTTAAAAGTAAATCCATCTCGTGTCCTAGAGTCAGGCACTGCAGAAGGTCAGGGAAAGAACGAAGTGCTACAGAGCAAAAATGGCATCAATTGGCTGGTCCGAGTGCAGTGGTGTTTACAATTAATTGATCACAGCCAGTTACAGATTTCTTTGTTCCTTCTCCAGTCTTACTGCTTCACTTGACTAGCCTAAAAAAAAAAAAAAAATGGCATCAATTAGAATAAAATAGACTCAATCTGAAATCAAGCAAAGAGCCTGGAACCCTTTATTCTTTGGGGGCGGGGGTTGGGCCACACCCAGCGACCCTCAGAAATCGCTCTTGGCTCCGGGGACCATATAGGACTCTGGGATGGAACCGAGGTCTGTCCTGGATCAGTCATGTGATAGGCTACCTACCTTTCAAGATAGGAACGCCCTAGCGCTGAGCTATCACTCTGGCTCCAAGGAACCTTTTATTCTTGGAAGTCCACATTGCTTTTGCTCTTTGTCTGGTGTGGGCACACATGCATACATTCTCTGTTCAATGCTTACAAGGACCACACTCTGGTCACAATGGCTCATACACCAGTACTCGTAGTGCTTGCATGGGTCACAGTTTGGATGCAGTGCTCATGCACACCAGCTTGTGTGCTGGAGATCAAACATTGTAACAAGGACGATACCAGGCTGCAGAGTAGCAGGGACTGAACTGAGCTCAGTGAATGTGGACAACACTAGTAGTAGGACTCTTGCTTTCATTACCAAAGCAGATGTTTTACGCTGCTGACCATCTCCAGTGAATCCCTCAGCCCCTCTCTTAGGTAGATAAAATTTTCAATATTAGATGAAAATACAAAAACTGGTTGCCGAGATCTTTCGGTGGGTAAGGCACTTAGCATTGCCTCTGACACGGGTTCAATCCATAGCAATACATGTAATCCCCCAAAGCACTGCCAGGACTGATCCCTGAGCACAGAGCCAAAAGTAAGCACTGCTGGATATGGCCCGAAAACAAAATGAAAAACAAAGTTACTTCCAACAATACACATACAGTTTTGATGAGTACATGGAATATATATAAAATGTCACTAAAAGTAAAGACCTTGGAGCAGACATATAGCACAGCAGTTAGGGCGATTGCCTTGCACATGGCCTTCCTGGGTTCGATCTCCAGCAGCCCATCTGGTACCCTGATCATCACCGGGAGTGATTCCTGAGTCCAGAGCCAGGAGTAACCTCTGACATTACCAGGTATGACCCCAAAAAACACATACAAAAAAGCAAAGACCTTAGCTCTGTCCAAACCCTGGATTGGGGACAGGAGTGGGGACAGCATGTGATCAGACATGCTCCTTTGAAATGGCCTGACTCAAAAGGCCAGTGCTGGGTCTGAATTCCTTAAGCTTCTGTTTCAAGCCAGGAAATAAATTGAGTCAGCTCTCTCATATATTAATTTTCAGAGAGGGAGGGTGGAATGCAGGAAATTAGTTTCAAGAATCGAAGGACAAGCAGCCCAGTAATGAATGTGCTCATTCCTTTAGCTTTTGATCAGTAGCCAATGCTTAATCTTTAATTATGAGCTGAGTTTCTGTGGCAAGGCACTGGAGAAGATCTAATATAGCCGGGGACGCGAGAAGGCTTCGTGGAGGACATGGACTAGCAAACAGCAGGGGCAGGAACAGCAGTGTCATTCTCATTAATGACAGGACAAGCACATTAATGAGCAGAGTAGTACATACAGCCTAATGTTAACAAGCACTATCTCTATCTGGAGAGCTGTGCAGGGGATCTAAATTGAGTTCAAGTTCTGTTCAGTTGTTCAAAGGTGGAGCTGGAGTCTAATGGGGCCAGCCCAACAGAGAATACGTTTACATGGGGAACTAAAACTAAAATATCTTTTTTGTGGGCTAAAGGGATACAGCAGGGTCAATGCTTGCTTTACATGCAGCTAGCCCAGGCTCAAAACCCAGCATCCCATGTTTTCCCAAGCACCACTGGGAATGATTCCTGAGCACAGAAACATGAGTAACCTCTGAGCACCGCTAGGCAAGACCCTCAAATAAGCAAATGAAAAGTTTTCTGGAGGGGCTGAAGAGAGGACAGCGGTAAGGCGTTTGCCTTGCAAACAGCCTATCCAGAATGGATGGTGGTCCCCTGTACCTGCCAGGGGCGATTTTTTGGGGGGGCCACACCTGGTAGCTCTCAGGAGTTACTCCTGACTCTAGCACAGAAATCGCCCCCAGCAGGCTCGGAGGACCATATGGGATATTGGGATTCGAACCACCGTCCTTCTGCATGTAAGGCAAATGCCCTACCATTGTGCTATCTCTCTGACACCAGGAGTGATTTCTGAGCACAGAGCCAGGAGTAACCCGAGTGCCACCAAGTATGACCCAAAAACCAAAATAAATAAATAAATAAAAGTCTTCTGGGAGTCACACCTTACGAGTTTGGTCTAAAATAACGTCAAGACATGTGAATAATATGAAATTTTACAGTGTTATAATTGGGGCAAGAGTAATAGCACAACAGGTAGGGTATTTGCCTTGTACTCGGCCAACCCGGGTTTAATTTCTGGCATCACATATGGTCCCCAGAGCCCATCAGGTATGACTCCTGAGAACAGAGCCAGGAATAACTCCAGAGCACTGCCAGATGTGGCCCCAAAACAAAACAAACAACAAAAAAGAGTACCTACCTTAGAAGACCGAGTCAGAGGTAGAGTTTATTTCAAGCAACAGCAGTAGCTAAAATATATGCATGTTGGGAGTGAGGAGTGAGGAGGGTGCCACTTTGCAGAATCCTGATTCTCACAGGGAGATGCACAGGTCAGATGACATCACATATATAGCTGGTTGTTTTTAGGGTTCTGGAGCAATCGGAGAGTGGATAGGGAGGGTACTTGCTGGCTTGGAGCAGATCTGTGTCATCCCAGGTGGTCTCCTAAGTACCACCAGGACTGATTCTAGATTCCAGGAGAAACTCTTGAGGCAGCCCCAAAATAAAAAAACAAACAACCCCCACCTAAAACAAATACCCCAATGGGTTATTTCTAGAGAGGAACCGTTTAGGGAACTTGAACTTTTTACAAAGGACAATAAGTGACTTGTTCCTTGCTCCAGGAGATACTGTTTAAGACTTCTTAGGGTTGTTTACTCTACAAAGATCCTTGTAAAACTAACACAGAACAAAGAACAGTCATGCTCTTCTCGCAGATGTGCAGTCAAGCTAAGGCACAAAAAATGGCCTTCAAGCTGACTGGCTTCAAAAATCTACTCTAGTGATTTATTGTCCATTCCAGCTCCAAAACTTAAATGTCCTCATAGTTGGGGATGATGGGGGATTTGGTCTGGGGCTGAGGAAACAGATCAAGTGGTAGAACACAGACCCAGTCCTGAGCTTGATTTCCCAGCACCCTATGACCCCAGAGCACCACCAGACAAAGCCTCAACTAAAAAACAAAAAAACAAAACTTTCACTGAGTCAAATAGAAAGTAATTCAAAATGGCCACCAACACAGGTTGTGGGGTTGTGGTTTATATATAACTTCCTGCATGTCATTTGTCATTTCAAGGCACCTGGTCACTACCTTCTCTCAGGAAATCATAACAGAATGCATGTGAGAAAGTGATTTACAATCTCATCACTCAAAACATGTATATATATAAAGTTGAAGCAATGGAATCCTATTATAGGTCATTTATTTGTGATCATCTTATATCAAGAATATAACCTTTACCTAAGAAAGTATCCAAGACAATGAAGTAAAAAGTTATTCTTTGAAAGTGAGACTTTTCAACAGTAAGGGTAATGTAGGTGTATTACCTAGAGAATTTTACAAAGCCCTTGTTTTACAATTTTTCATTTTATCATTTACCAGGCTGGAAACACCATGGGTCTTGCATGAAGAAAGGCTCAAAGAGAAGATGAGAGTTCTGTTGCTGTTTGGGGGTGTGTGGTTAAAGCCTCACTCGGCTTGCTCCTACTTCTGTGCTCAGGGATTACAACTGGGATGCTCAGGGGACAACCCTGCAGTGCCAGGGGTTGAACAGAGATCAGGCTTGTATAAGGCAAGTGTCTTTTTTTTTTTTTATTTATTGGTTTTTGGGTCACACCTGACAGCGCTTAGCCTTAGGGGTTACTCCAGGCTCTAGGCTCAAAAATTGCTCCTGGCGGTTCGGGGGTGGGGGATTCAAACCACCACCCATCTGTCCTGGATTGGAGGCATGCAAAGCAAACACCCTACCGCTGTGCTATCTTTCTGGCCCTGGTCTTTTTGTTTGTTTTGGTTTTTGGGCCACAACCGGTGACACTCAGGGGTTACTCCTGGCTCTGCCATCAGATATCGCTCCTGGCTTTGGGGGGCCATATGGGACACCAGGGATGGAACCGAGGTCTGACCTGGGCAGCCGCATGCAAGGTAAACACCCTATGGCTGTGCTATCACTCAGGCCCCCGCCCCGTTTTTTTGGCGGGTGGGGGGCACACTGGATGGCCCTGCACTCAGAAATCATTCTTGGCAGGCTCAGGGGACCAAAGGAGATGCTGGGAATCAAACTCCAGTCGGCCGTGTGCAAAGCAAACACCCTACCTACTGTATGCTATAGCTCCAGCCCCTTGGGATGTTTTTTGGAGGGGGGGTTACACCTGGAGGCACTTAGGGGTTACTCATAACTTTGTGCTCAGAAATCACTCCTGGAAGGCTTGGGGACCATATGGGATGCCGAGAATCAAATCACTGTCTGTCCTGGGTTGGCTGTTTGCAAGGCAATTGCCTTACCGCTGTGATACGGCTCCGGCCCCTAGCCCCTTGAGTTTAATCTCTGATACCATATGGTTTCTCAAGAACTGAGCTGGGAATACCTTGAGCACCAGAGTCCCCCACCCCCACCACTCAGTTCTTTTTATAGACTATTTTATATTTAGCTTTTAACATATTATTGAATCTGAACCAACATCTAGAAATACCAAGACAGCCATAAATGAAACAAAGCCAATATCCAACAGTTATGGTTAGTGTTAAGTAGGATGTGTGTCTACCTTGAAATAAGAGGCAAATATTTTATAGGATCACATTAAAGCATATGTGTGAAAAAGGAGACAAGCAATTATTTTTGCTTTATTTGGCATTGGGCAGGCTTCACTTGGAATAAACTACACTTACTTTTACATGCCATGCTGTATAAAGAAAAAATTGGAAAGTGTTCAGAGGAGAACAGAAATTGATTAAAGGTTTGTGAAATTAGACTCTGAACAACTGTTAAAGAACTGGGCATGTTCTGTCAAATGCAAGATGATGATTAATTACAAGTATATGAGGAAAAGGTTCCCAACCCTGAGATTTGAGCTAAGCAGAAAGTTTAATCAGGTGGTTAAGGGCATAAAACAAAACATCAATTTCAGTAAAGACTAAATATTTTTAAAGCCTTTAAAAAGCGTTTAAGAAACTGATGGAGCTATTTATAAGTTGAAATTCTGCAGATACTATTATTGAAACAAATCCAATTTTATAGCAAGTTAGAAATTTAGAAAATTGAAAAAGCATTGCATTACATACCAAGAGGGATTACACTTTAAAAACGCAAAAATTGGGCCTGTAGAGCCAGAGCAATTGTACAGTGGGTACGACATTTGCCTTGCAGGCGGCCAACCCAGGTTTGATCTCTGGCATCCCATATGGTTCTCTGAATATTGCCAAGAATAATTCCTGAGTATAGAACCAGGAGTAACCTCTGAGAACAGTGGGTGTGGCTCACCCAAAAATATTGGGACTGTTGCCATAATACAGCAGGTAGGACATTGGCCTTGCATGAAGGTGACCCAGGAGTTTGATTTCCAGCACCTCATACGGTCCCTGAACAATGCCAGAAGAGATTTCTGAGTGCAGAGCCAGGAGTAAGCACTGAGCATGGCCAGGAATGGCTCCAAAACAAAATCAAACAGTAAAATCATCAGATAAAGTATGAAGAATTCTTGTTTGTTTGCTTTACTATTTTTACTATTCACTTGCTGGAGAACTATGTGGTATCAGGCCTCAGAAATGTAAAGCGTGTGTTCAGTCCACTGAGTTTCTGTTTAATCTTGAACAACGTGAAGAAAAATATAGTATAAATTTGGAGGCCTTCTTTCCAAACCAATGTGTTAGAGGGAGCATGTGTGTGCGAGAGAGAGGGAGGGAGGGAAGGAGGGAGGGAGGGAAAGAGAGAGAGAGAGAGAGGAGAAAAAGAAAGAGAAAGGAAAGAGAGAGGAAAAAGAATCTTTGATATTGTCTATTACAGGAGAGGCAAGTGTGGTAACTATTCTGGCCTCTTGGGGTTCACCTGGAATCCTCACAGTTAAATACATCGCTCTCTGCTGAATGTTCCTGAACTTCAGCTTGGTTCTTGTATTCTTGATCCAGAGGTTAGGGACTCAGGCCCACTGAATTACTGTGTCTCCCCCAATCCCCATCCCACTCACAACTTCAGGACAATCACAAATCCATATTTGTCATCTTTCTTTGAATCAAGAGGCTATAAATCAAAAGTTCCCACAAACCCCTCCTCATGTGCAACTGATCTGTCAGAGTGACTCACAGACCTGAAGACTATGACTGATTTCCAGTATCATTAGTTTATTGAAGAGGTCAGAACTGGTTCTATGAGCCCTCATTCTTCTCTTCCTTAAGCCATAGCACTGCAGCAGCTCACCTGACAGAAGAGACAGTGCGCTACAGGGAAAGAACTGTAGGTGGCTGGCTGGGGTTCAATCCCTGGTACTTCATTTGGTCCCCAGAGCTCTAATGAGGTTTCTCCTTAAGCACCACTGGGTGTGATACTAACCATCCCCAATACTCTCTGCCCCCCCCCCCGCCCCCTCCCAAAAATTAAAATGTGAAGGAAAAAAATCACCTCATTTATACCAGGTAACCTATCTGGAAAGGACACAAAGGAGCTGTAGGAAGGTATCCCTAGACAACAGATAATCATTTTAAAGATCATCATCAGAAGCTAGAACTTCCCTATATCCCCTCCCTATATAATCTGTTTTGTGACCTTGGCAGGGGGTTGCCTCCCCCAGGTGACAGCCCTGGCTAGCCAGTTTTTGGCCTGTGCCTGATGGAATAAATAATTGCTTTGTTTTATTTCAATTGTATGGTCTCATCCTTCAACTCCAGACCCTAACAGTAGTGGATAATGAACACTGGTGAAGGGATGGGTGGTAGAACATGGTATGACTGAAATTCAACTATCAATAAGTTTTTTTGGTTTCTGGGCCATACCCAGTGGTGTTCAGGGGTTACTCTTGGCTCTGTGCTCAGAAATCACTCCTGGCAGGCTTGGAGGACCATATGGGATGCTGGGGATCAAACTCCATTCTGTCCTGCATTGGCCGTGTGCAAGGCACATACCCTACAGATGTGTTATATAGCTCTAGCCCCATTATCAATAACTTTTTAACTCTGTATTTCATGATAATTTAGTTAAAAAAAAAGAATTGAATTGCAGCCTGGAGTTCTTTAAACACTTGAGCAAAATTAAAAACTTTTCTACTTAAAATAATAATACAGTAGGTAAGGCTCTTTCTTACAGGTGGCCTACCTGTGTTCGATCTCCTGGAACCCCATATGGTTACTCAAGCCCTGAAGTAAGCCCTGAGCACTGCCAGATGTGGCCCACAAACAAAAACAAAACAAAGTTTTCAGAGAAAAATATATTAACTCTTGTGACAACTCTATATTCTTTTTTTTTTTTTTTTTTTTTTGGTTTTTGGGTCACACCCTGTGACGCTCAGGGGTTACTCCTGGCTATGCGCTCAGAAGTCGCTCCTGGCTTGGGGGACCATATGGGACGCCGGGGGATCGAACCGCGGTCCGTCCGAGGCTAGCGCAGGCAAGGCAGGCACCTTACCTTTAGCGCCACCGCCCGGCCCCGACAACTCTATATTCTAATTCCACAGTAAGTTGGGGAGAAATTTACTCAAAAACATCTGTTTTAACCCCTGAGCACCACCGGGTGTGGCCCAAAAACAAAAACAAACAAACAAACAAAACATCTGTTTTGGGTTTTAGTACCATACCTGGTGGTGGTCTGGGCTTACTCCTAACTCTTTGCTCAGGTGTCACTCCTGGTGGTGCTCATGTGCAAGGTAAGTGCCTTACCCATGAAGTTATCTCTCTAGCTCCCTGGAGAATTATCTGACTCCCTTCAGAGGGTTTGGTCAGTAGCCTCTGTGATCAGTGCATCACCCAGATAGGTGGAGATGTTTGGAGATCAAAATTCTTCATTTCAGAGCCAGCCCACACTGTCCTGTCACCTTCCGTCTCTTCTCACAGCAGTTCATGATGTACATGGCAGAGAGGAGCATTTATCTTCACAGAAGTCCCATTTTTCCCCATCATCTCCTGCCCTTCTCACTTACCTATGGGTCAGGTGGTTCCAGCTTCTTGGACTGAAAAGGTTCAGACAGTCCTCCATGTACAGTACTATATATATTGTTCTGTGTGAATCAACATGAGAGGAAGGGCAGATATTAACAGACAAAATTCCTATCTAATGCTAATCAAGCCTAGGTGGGTCTTTACATCTCAAAATGGGTATGTGAAAGGAAGAGGAAGCAAAGGCTCTGTGGATTTTCTTCCTCTGGGAGAGATGGCAGGCAAAAGAGTGACTATAGGACCCCCATCAACAAAGCTTTTTGCTGAGGCTTGCATCCAGGTAATTCAAATTTAAGACATCTCTTTCTGTCACTTTCCTTCAACTATCAGCTCTATAGCTAAACTTATTTATTTCTTGGGTGTTTTCATATTGACACTCTTAACTCTCTACTCAGGGATCACACCTGGAGGTACTGGGGACCAGATGTGGTGCCAGGGATCAAATCTAGGTCAACTGCAACACCCCCCTGCTTGTTTTACTGTTTTCTAACCCCATAGAAATGTAGACTTTGACTTTGAGATACTTGTTTATTTGGGAGCCACACTAAGTTACTGCTCAGGAACACTCTCAAGTGATTTGGGGGATCCAGACGATTCTGTAGCGTGAACTCAAGTCTTCTGCATGTAAAACCTGTGCTCCAGACTGCAGAACTATCCCATTCCACCTTTCTTTTGTTCTCCAATCTTCTTAAATATATTTGTACAAGGAGTGAACTACACATGTTGGATTACTAGCTGGCTGACAGTGCAGGTTTATCTCTTTCCTCCCCCAGGAGTCCCAGGAAGTAGATAAGAAGGGAATTTAAAAAACAGGTGTAAAACCATAATCCGAGAAGAATGGTGAGGCCATCCATGGCTAATCCATTTCTGGAAACTGCACTGGCGGAAGAAAAGCAGCTGAGGATAGTCAGAGGGCAGGGGCCAGGTGATGCAGAGTGAGGCTATGGGACAGTCACCCTTCTGAGAGCCTGGGGATGGGAAGCTCTTCTGACTCAGTGAGGACCAGTAGAGAGTTCTGGAACTCCAGAGGTACCTCTGGCTGCTGTTCTGCAAATGCTGTAGCCATGGAGGTGGGGTGAGGAAAAGGGCAGTGATCAGGTTTCTAATTGCTTTGCTCATTCTGGTGACTATTCCAGTAGTAGCCTGCCCATCTAGAAGGTCCAGGAAAAATACTTAGCAATATTGCATGCTCATTGCCCCATTAAAAAAGGAAGCCTTGGGCCCGGAGAGATAGCACAGCGGCGTTTGCCTTGCAAGCAGCCGATCCAGGACCAAAGGTGGTTGGTTCAAATCCCGGTGTCCCATATGGTCCCCCGTGCTGGCCAGCAGCTATTTCTGAGCAGACAGCCAGGAGTAACCCCTGAGCATCGCCGTGTGTAAACCAAAAAAAAAAAAAAAAAAAACACAAAAACAAACAAACAAACAAACAAACAAAAAAAAGGAAGCCTTACTGGCAAATTTTGTTGTTTTGTTTTTAGATTTTGGGCCATACCTGAAAATGCTCAGGAGACATATGTTATGCTGGGGAGTAAACCCTGGTCAGCTGCATGCAAAGCAAGTGTCCTACCCAGGGTACTACCACGCTGGCCTTAAAGTGGGCAAATCTTAAGAGTAAATCTGCCTTTGCCTGGAACATTTTTTTTTTTTTTTTTTTTTTTTTGTTTTTGTTTTTTGGTTTTTGGGTCACACCCAGCAATGCTCAGGGGTTATTCCTGGCTCTACGCTCAGAAATCACCCCCGGCAGGCTCAGGGGACCATATGGGATGCCGGGATTTGAACCAGCGACCTTCCGCATGTAAGGCAACCGCCTTACCGCTGTGCTATCTCTCCGGCCCCTGCCTGGAACATTTTTACTACTCTGACAAAATTTATTTATTTTTTTTTTTGATTTTTGAGTCACATCCGGCAGCTCTCAGGGGTTACTCCTGGCTCTACGCTCAGAAATCGCTCCTGGCAGGCTTGGTGTACCATACGGGATGCCAGGATTCGAACCACCATCCTTCTGCATGCAAGGCAAATGCCTTACTTCCATGCTATCTCTCAGGCCCTCAGAATTTAGTTTATTTTTAAAATTTCTTTGCCACACCTAGTGGTGCTCAGGGGATACTCTTGGCTCTGCACTCAGGCATTCCTCCTAGCCTTGTAGAAGCCCTCTGGTATTACTTTTGCTACTCCTTCATTTTTCCCTTACAATAGATCAAAGTAGCCCAAAGAGGGACTGGGGAGATGACATAGGTGTTAAGGCCCTTGCCTTGTACCTGGCTGTCCCAGGTTTGAACCTTAGAGCTGTATATATTATATTCCCCCAGAAAACTGCCAGAAGTGATCCCTGAGTACAGAGCCTAGAAAGTCCAGAGCACCACTGAATATAGGTATATTTTCTCCAACATAGGAGAGGGGAAGTGAGGGAAGAGGAGGGGAGATGGGCCACACCTGGCAGGTTTCAGGGAGCACTCCTGGAAGTGATAAGGGGGCCATGTATGGTACCAGTGATCAAATGAGGGTTTGCTGCATGCAAAGCAACCCCGTACTATCTTTCCAGATCCTTAAAATAATCTAAACAGTTATATAGTTTTAAATATTAATCTTTACATTTGTAGCAGTAAGATTTTAAGTCTTGGGTAAGGAGAAAAATAATCATGTATTAAACTGGACTAACAGGTTTTTAAACCTGTTATTAGAGTTCAAAGGTAATGAAGGCATGTTTAAATAAACAGATCACATCAAAAAAAAAAAAAACTGTTGAAAGCACAAAAAGAGAAGCCTCTTAATGAGAAATGAGTTTCTTTATTTTTGTTTTGTTTTGGGGCCACACCCGGCAGTGCTCAGAGGTCACTCCTGGTGTTACTTGGGGATGACATGGAATCCTATTAATCAAACTCAGGTCGGCTGCATGCAAGGCAAGTACCTTATCCACAGTACTGTCTGTCTCTCTAGCCCCAACAAATGAGTTTCTTTCTGTGGCGCAATATAGATGGTTAAGAAGGTGCTGAATGAAATGTGGGGTTCTCTTATGCAGAGCCAAGCTCTAGTACTATCTATGTACCATCCCCCCAGTCCATAGACATTCTATTGCTGAGCAGTGCAGAACAGAGATCATATTAAAGTTGAAGCCTTCTAAACTCAGTCCCAACTCCAAACACAGTCCTCTAATCATAAGTCAATAGCATTTTTATTATCCATGTGCATTTCTATTCATTCTAACAAGTCATGCAATGAATAAGATTTTGTATTCAGAAGATACAGAACTTCCAGACTAGAAATGAGACAAAGATTAAAAATATTAAGGGACATTTTTTAAAACAAATGTCAGTCTTCAAGGATGAAGGAAACTTTTTGTTTGTTTGTTTGTTTTTGAGTCACACCCAGCAGCGCTCAGGGGTTACTCCTGGCTCTATGCTCAGAAATCGCCCCTGGGGACCATATGGGATGCCGGGATTTGAACATCATCCTTCTGCATGGAATGCAGACGCCCTACCTCCAGGCAATCTCTCCAAGGAAACTTTCTATAGCAATTATGCCTGATAAAATTTCTACAGATACATTCATTTGATACAACAAAATAGTGGATACCAGAAGGGAACAACAGTGAATAAAGTAGGAAAAGAGATCAATGATATAGAGATGGGAGGAAATCAGACTTTTGATAACATTGTAGTATATAGAAATGCTGATATACAAGTTTGTATACTTAAAAACTAGTTCTTTTTAAAAATTTGGGCGGGTGGGTGCGCAGTAGTGGCACAAGTGGTAAGGCCTTGTGCCTAGGACGTACTGAGGTTTGATCCCCCAAGTCCCAGATGGTCTCCCAAGCCAGGAGCGATTTCTGAGCACATAGCCAGGAGTAACCCCTGAGCATCACTGGGTATGGCCGAAAAACCAAAAGAAAATGGGGGGGGTATGGAGAGATAGCACAGCTGTAGGGCATTTGCCTTGCACGCAGCTGATTCAGGATGGATGGTAGTTTGAATCCTGGTATTCCATATGGTCTCCCCATGCCTGCCAGGAAAGATTTCTGAGTGCTGAGGGGTGTGACACAAAAAGAAAAATAATTTTTTTTTTTATAAACTAGTTCTTTTAGTTTTTGTTTTGAAAAAAAAAGTCTTTAAAATTCAGGGATTAGTTTTCCTTGCCATATCCCATGAATAAAAGGTGAACATTTAATTAATAAATTTTACATTGTCATTTACAAAAATAAGTAGGTAGATGTATAAACCATTACAAATACATGTATTTGTACATGGTATTAAAAAAAAAAAGTAGAGGGCCCGGAGAGATAGCACAGCAGCGTTTGCCTTGCAAGCAGCCGATCCAGGACCAAAGGTGGTTGGTTCGAATCCCAGTGTCCCATATGGTCCCCTGTGCCTGCCAGGAGCTATTTCTGAGCAGACAGCCAGGAGTAACCCCTGAGCACCGCCGGATATGGCCCAAAAACAAAAACAAAACAAAACAAAAAAAGTAGAGGTGCTGGAGATATAGCATGGAGCCTTGCAATCAGAAGGTCGGTGGTTCGAATCCCGGCATCCCATATGGTCCCCTGAGCCTGCCAGGAGCGATTTCTGAACATAGAGCCAGGAGTAACCCCTGAGTGCTGCCAGGTGTGACCCCAAAACCAAAGGAAAAAAGAAAAAGAAAAAAAAGAAAGTGGATCAGATTCAAAATACTTAGTTAACTTGAATCAATAAAGTGAATAATTATCAAATGTTCCATGGCCCACAGATATGTGTGTGTGTGTGGGTGTGTATGTGTGTGTGTGTGTGTATTTTTGGTTTTGGGGTCACACCCGGCTGTGCTGAAGGGTTACTCCTGGCTCTGCACTCATAAATCACCCTTGGCAGGCCTGAGGGACCATTTGGGATGTTGGGAATCAAACCACTGTCTCCTGAGTTTGCTGTGTGCAAGGCAAATGCTATCTCTGTGCTATCTCTCCGGCTCCTATTTTTTGGGGGGGGGCACATCTGATTGAACCAAGGTTCATCCTGGGTCAGCCACATGCAAGGCAAACAGCTTAACCCTGCACTATCGCTCCAGCTCTGCCTTTTTAAACATTTTTTTTGTTTTTTTTTTGTTTGTTTTGGGGTTACACCAGGCAGTCCTCAAGTCTGGCTCTGCGCTCAGACATCACCCTTGGAAGGCTTGGGGACCATATGGGATGCTAGGAGTCGAACTACCAACTGTCCTGGGTTGGCCACATACAAGGCAAACACCCTACTGCTATGCTATCTCTCCAGCCCCTGCCTTTTAAAATTTCTAACCATGGAAGGGCCACGAGTACATATTTCTTAGGGGAGGACTGTACACAAAATTTCTCAATAAGGGACCAGAGCAATATAGCACAGTTGGTAGGTCATTTGCCTTGTATGTGGCCAACCCAGGTATCAATCCTCAGCACCCCATATGGTCCCCTGAGCACCACTGGTGTGGCCCCAAAACAAAAAAAGGCAAGTCAGGAGCAATTTCTGAGCGCATAGCCAGGAATAACCCGAGCATCACTGGTGTGGCCCCAAAACAAAAAAAGGCAAGCATACATCAACATAAGTTGGTTTGTTTCCTTCTGAGACCTACTGATGGACTAGCACATACAAGGGCACCTCCCACTCTGAACATGTGTCATGTGGACCCAACTTAGACTTCATGTGATCAGGCAGCAAACTGTCCAAGGCCAAGACCTAGACCCCAGACATAGAACTGACACAGTTCCCTGCAACAGCACCAGGAACCAAACTCCTAATACTGCTCTAGCACCAACTTGTGCCAGTTTTGATATGACATCCTGACAAAGAGGAAATAGCAATAACTTGATCTAAGAGCAGGATGCCCTAAAGGTAAGATGAAATCAGAAGACACATTGCCCTTTGATCTATGTAAAAACCAAGATCACCAACTACAGAAGACTGACTTTGACAGCCAAGATTGGGCAGTACTTACCCTGGGACCAATAAAAAAGACCCTAGACTAGGCTTTGGCCTAGGATCTGTACAAAAAACAAGATCTCCAATCCCAGAGGTCTGACTTTGGCAACTGCGAAAGAAAAGAATTTCTGGAAACAAAGAAAAAACTAACCCAGGCTTCATCCTAGGATAGGAGCAAAAACCAAGACCACCGATTATTGTTATAATCAAGACTGATTATAACAACATGATGGAACAGAACTTCTAGAACTGTAAAGAAAGACTCTATCTTAGGCTTCGTCCTACAACCTGTGCAAATACCAAGATCACTAGTTAGAGAGGCCTGATTTTATCATCCACAACTAGGCGGAAAGTTGCCTGGCACCATAAAAAGACCCTGGGAGTGAAGAAATGAATGAGTACGAAGCTTGTAGTTGTTCCCATGACAGTATGCTTCAAGGGCAGAGAAACCCTGTATCTCTTAGGCCAGTGGTCTGCAATCTGCGGCTCACAAGCCACACGTGGCTCTTTACACTTTTAATTTGGCTCTTCTGTGTGCCGGGAGGCCCCTCCAGGAGTCAGGATTTTGCTTCTAGCCTCTGTCAATGCGCGCCCTGTGTGGCTCTCAAAATAAACTTCAATCGTGGTTTTGGCGAGATTTGGCTCAGTTGAAAAAAAAGGTTGCCTACCACTGCCAAGGGAATTCCTGCTCTAATTTCCCCAATACTTACTGTGCGTTTGCCAAAAAAATCCAAAAACAAACAAAAAAACAAAACCACTAACTTTTTCATGTAGTTGCTGGCTTGTTTTTTTTTTTTTTGGGGGGGGGGTGCCACACCCGTTTGATCTTCAGGGGTTACTCCTGGCTAAGAGCTCAGAAATTGCCCCTGGCTTGGGGGGACCATATGGGGTGCCGGGGTATTGAACCGCGGTCCTTCCTTGGCTAGTGCTTGTAAGGCAGACACCTTACCTCTAGGGCCACCTCGACGGCCCCTGGTTTTGTTTTGTTTTTTGTTTTTGGGCCACACCCGTTTGACGTTCAGGGGTTACTCCTGGCTATGCGCTCATAAATCGCCCCTGGCTTGGGGGAACCATATGGGACGCTGGGGGATCAAACCGAGGTCCGTCCTATGCTAGCGCTTGCAAGGCAGAGACACCTTACCTCTAGCGCCACATTCCCGGTCCCTGGTTTGGGTTTTTTAATTTACATTTATTTAGTTTTAGGTTTGTTTTGTTTTTGGTTTTGTTTTGTTACCTTTTTCTTCTTTTTTCCTTTTTTTCTTCTAAATAGATATTTATAACACCTAGACGGACTCCTCCCAGTTTTTTCTTTCTTTTTTCTTTTTCTTTTTATCTCCAACAAAATCATATAACTTGAATCATCTTATTCAGCCTCATAAATTGAGGGGGAAAATATGGTACCGAGACCAGACAGTTGTTAAGAACTTTTTTTTTTTTTTTTTGGTTTCTGGGTCACACCCAGCAGCGCTCAGGGACCACTCAGTAGAGTACCTGGCTCTACTCTCAGAAATCGTCCCTGGCAGGCACGGGGGACCCTATGGGATGCCGGGATTCGAACCACCTTCCTTCTGCATGAAAGGCAAACGCCTTACCTCCATGCTATCTCTCCAGCCCCATTTGTAAGAACTTTTTGTGGAAATAAAAAAATGATCAGACTCCTTTTGCAGCGGCATGGCGGCGTTTGCAGGAATGGTGCCGAGCAACGGAGCAACATGGCTGGCGGCAACATATGCAGCGACAGGATTGTGTTTAGTGGAGACCCGCCATTCAGGTCATAATGTGCCATTTTTTTTTTTTTTTTTTTTTTTTTTTTGGTTTTTGGGCCACACCCTGTGACGCTCAGGGGTTACTCCTGGCTATGCGCTCAGAAGTTGCTCCTGGCTTCTTGGGGGACCATATGGGACTCCGGGGGATCGAACCGCGGTCCGTCCTAGGCTAGCGCAGGCAAGGCAGGCACCTTACCTCCAGCGCCACCGCCAGGCCCCATAATGTGCCATTTTTACCTGCTAGCCCTGCATAAAAAAGGCTTGAAACAATTGACTGGAAGCTGAATTGGTGAACTTGAGTCTTGAACCTGTGGGGCTGTTTGTTTCTGCTATTGCTGAATGAAAGTGAGGACACCCATCTTATCGGATATATGGGTACCACTTTTGAAGACCCTGGATGAAAAGACATGAGTTGCAAAGCCATACACAATGCAAGGAACAAGACCTTGGCAAGTCCTGGTAGGCAAGGCAGATCATCTGTTAACTTGGTAAAATATCAAGGGCGTATTTTATTTGTTTTTGTTTTTGTTTTTGGGCCACACCCGTAAGCTCAGGGGTTACTCCTGGCTATGCGCTCAGAAGTCGCTCCTGGCTTGGGGGACCATATGGGACACCGGGGGATCGAACCGCGGTCCGTCCTAGGCTAGTGCTGGCAAGGCAGGCACCTTACCTTTAGCGCCACCGCCCGGCCCAAGGGCGTATTTTAGAGCAATCCTCCTGTGGACCATTTGAAAGAGTTCTGGAAGAGCCTCAACTCAAGATAGAAAAACAACTTTATTTTAAAAGATTATTTTGACTTTTAATAAATTTGTTAAGCCAAAAAAAAATGATCAGACTTGAACTCCAAACCTAAAGTCAATGATAATAGAATTGATACCCAATCTATCACAAGCTGTACAAGTGGGAACAAGTTATACTAGCATTTTGGAGATAAAGGAGGAGGATATGGGATGCATACTGGGAACAGGGGTGATGGGAGGACAACACTGGTGGTGGGATTGCCCCTCATTTACTGTCACTATGTACCTTAAATATCACTGTGAAAAATGTCTAATTTACTTTGGCCACAATAAAATTTTTTTTAAAAAAGAGTATCTATTTTTGAGGGCCACACTTAGTTGTGTTCAGGGCCATTTTTGGCTTTGTCCTCAGGGATCACTCCTGGCAGGCTTGGGGAATTGTATAGGATTCTGGGTATCAAACCCCAGGTCTGCCATCCCACAAGGCACAATCTACGCACTGTATTATCTCTCTGGCCCCCCAAAAGCATCTAATCTTATTTTAATTTATTTTAGTTTTTTGGAGGGGGCCACACCTGGCAGTGCTCAGGGGTTACTCCTGACTCTACGCTCAGAAATCACTCTTGGCAAGCTCAGGGGACCATATGGATGCTGGGAATCTAACCCAGGTCTGTCCTGGGTTGGCCGCATGCAAGGTAAACACCTCACTGTTGTGCTATCTCTCTGGCCCCAAAAGCACCTAGTTTTAAGAGAAAAACCAAATTCACATTGAAATACTTTTTGCAATTAATATTAAGCATTTCATAATTTTACTACATATTTTAAAACAAAAATCATCAGAAACAGAACTATAAAAAAAGAAATAGAACTAAAATAAATATACTTATTCATCTAATTTCTTTTGCCCACACCCAGTGATGCTCCAGGCCTACTCCTGCCTCGTGACTGAAAGCACAGGGAAGCTTTCATTGTTTGCTTGGGGAGAACCATGTAGTGCTAGAACCAAGTCTGCCCCTCTTGCACACAAAGCATACATCTAGCCTATTGGGCTTTCTCTATCTAGCCCTACAAGATTTAAATAAAGAGATTAGTTAGCATGAAATTAATAATGTATTTTAAATTTAAATAACTTTTAGAAAGCACCAAGGTAAATCTGATTTTAGAATTTTCCATTTTTCCTAGTGTTATCTGGTTGGAAGGAAAACTGTGATAACTGAAACACGAAGAAAGGCAAGTGGGTGCTGCATGGCACGTAGACATAAAATCTCAAATTAAAAAGCAGTACCTGGGGAAACCCGAGAGCTAGTAGCAGGAAGTCAAACACAGTTCAGTGAACTCTTCTCAAGCTTCCTCTTTAAAGCCCTGAAGTACACTAGCTGTGCTCTCTGACTTGACAAGCCAAGGCAGCCACAAGTGCCACCTTTCACAAAGTGGCTCTTTCACAAAATCCAGAGTCTGATCCAAGATGCTGCTCATTCTGCTGTTCTTGGTGGCTTTTTGAGCTAAACTCCATGGGGCTTCTCAGAGACTACAACATTGAATGAGCTGTTACTTCACTACCCTCCTGCCCCCTCTTCTCAGCCTCTGACCTCTTTTCCCATGTTCTTTGCTTGTGAACCTTAAAAAATCAAGTTTCAACATTATCTTTTCTGGGCTACTTCTCATTATTTTAAGGTAGAGTTGTAGGTCTTTTGCATTTTCACTGATTTCTCATGCTGCTACTGCATGATTTTAATCATATTAAGCATACAATGCTGGGTCTAATATTTTTTTGGTTTTTGGGTCACACCTGGTGGTGTTTAGGGGTTACTCTTGGCTCTATGCTCAGAAATTGCTCCTGTAGGTACGGGGGACCATATGGGATGCTGGGATTTGAACCAATCCTCCTGGATTGGCTGTGGGCAAGTCAAACGCCCTACTGCTGTGCTATCTCTCCGGCACCAAAGTTGTATTATTTGTACAATTTGTTGTTGTGTGAGTATATGAGTAAGAAATGATAGGACAGTCTGTATATTTTGTTTTAGTGTGCCAGGAATCAAACTTACGGTCTCACACATGCAAGGCAAGTTCTTTACAACCAAGTCATATCTGCAACCAAAGATAATAGCCTTCTTTCCTTCCTTCCTTCCTTCCTTCCTTCCTTCCTTCCTTCCTTCCTTCCTTCCTTCCTTCCTTCCTTCCTTCCTTCCTTCCTTCCTCCCTCCCTCCCTCCCTCCCTCCCTCCCTCACTCCCTCCCTCCCTCTTCTCCTACCACCCTCCCTCTCTTCCTACTTTCCTTCTTCCCTCCATTCTTGTTTTTGGGCTACACCCAAAGGTGCTCAGGATTTAATATTAACTCTGAATGCAGGAATTATTGGTGGACTTGGGGAACCATATGGGATGCTGGGGATTAAATCTGGCATCTATTCTTCCTTCCTCTTCCTGTCACTTCTAGGTTTTAAGGTTATATTTTATTCTACACACTGCCTTTTTATTTATTTATTTAATTTATTTTTTATTTTTGTTTTTTGGGTCACACCCGGCAGCGGTTAGGGGCTACTCTTGGCTCTACCTCAGAAATTGCCCCTGGCAGGCTAGGGGGACCATATGGGATGCCAGGATTCGAACCATCATCTTTCTGCATGCAAGGCAAACACCCTACTGCTGTGCTATCACTCTGGTCCCTACAAGCTGCCTTTTAAAACATTTTTTTTTTTAAGCTAAAGTAGTTCCCTCTTTCCAGAGAACTAAGCTGGCAAAATTTGTTTTCTTTTTCAGTGATTTATAATATTGAATAAGACTCTTGCTCTGTCTTTTATGGGCTTCCTTACAATAAATAAAAAAAAATGATTTGGTGTTCATCCATATAAGATTCTGGCAGCACAACTGACCAGAGGTATTTATAGATGTCTTCTAGTTACTTGATTTGGCATCTTTGACTCCTTTCACTTTCTTCCCAGTTTAGTGGCTGCTTTGAGTTCTCCAATAAAACCTTTAACCAGTGGCCACTACTTTGCCTACAATTTTCAACTTAATTTCCTAATTTGTTCTCCTTCCCCTGAACGTAAGTAAACACTCAAACTCAAAACAAGATCCTGATTAAGCAAGTCATTGAGCCATAGGTATTGTAAAACAATATTACAAGTTAAGAGGTAAGAATTTAGTTCACCTAAAATGTTGAATTAAAAACTGTCCTTTCCATCTCCTAGCCCTCAAAAACAAGTAGCAGGCAGAGAGAAAAGGGAAAGGGTCAACAGACTGAATGACTCCCCCGTCCTCACTTGCAAAGACTTCAACACCACAGCCATCTCCTAAGAAAAAGGCTAGTTGAGTAATCTAATCTATCCTTCTCCTCCTCCTTCTTCTTCTTCTTCTTCTTCTTCTTTCTTCCTCCTCCTCCTCTTCCTCCTTCTTCTTTTCTTCCTCCTCCTCCTCCTTCTTTTTTTTTTTTTTTTAAATAAGAAGAGGTGTGGGGACTTCCCAAGTGATGCTCAGGAGGTCCAGGAGACTCGTTGGTGATTCCTGGCCAATTGGGCAAGATGTGATGCTGCTCAGATTGTCCTGCAGTGTCAGGGATACCAGGGCTACCCTGGCAGTGCTGGGGTCCTGAAGGGCTGAACCTGACAATGCTCAGAGAACCATCTGTTGTGAATTGAACCCAGATCCAGCATAGCTAGACATGAACCCTATATGCTGTACTCTACCCCGGCCATATGTAATGTATTTAATTGTAGGCTAAGCATATTTGAATTAGAATAAAATAAAGGCATGATCCCTGAAAACAGAGCCAGAAGTAAGCCCTGAGCATTGCCAGATGTGGTCCCCAAAACAAACAAAAATTGGGTGGGGCTAGAGAGATGGTTCAATAAACTTAAAAGCACATGCTGTACATGAAGAGACCAGGCCTCAACCCCAACACTACCAGAGTGGGAGAGCAAGAGGGAGGGAGGGAGGGAGGGAGGAAGGAAAAGAGAGAGAGAGAGAGAGAGAGAGAGAGAGAAGAGAGAGAGAAGAGAGGAGAGAAAGAGCGAGCGAGCAAAATCATGGTGCAAGGCAGAACATACCAGTAAGAATCAAGTACCAAAGTCTTCAGTAAGTGTAGCAGAATGAACAGGGATTCAGTAGAAATAGAAGAGCTACCACAGGGCTAGACAAATAGCACAGCAGGTATGGTATTTACCTTGCATGCACTCAGCCTAAGGGCTTCTCACATCACAGTAAAGTGGTGTGCTACAGAACTGGGGAACTTTTTTGGTTTTTGGGCCACACCCAGAGGCTCCCAGGGGTTACTCCAGGCTCTCTGCTCAGAAATCACTCCTGGCAGGCACGAAGGACCATATGGGATGCTGGGATTTGAACCACTGTTGGTCCTGGGTCAGCTGCTTACAAGGCAAACACCCTACCACTGTACTATCTGGCCCCAGAACTGGGAAACTTTCTAAAGCAATGGCTAGATCTCTTCAGAGATCTCTTTCAGATGAAATGGAGAAGCAGGAGAGAGAAACAGGGTTGCAGGTGAAATAGAGGTTGCTAGAGAAGAGGAACTTTTTAAAAAAGAGGGTTGCTGTTATAAATGATGGAATGGAAAGGGATAGGTGAGAAGATCAGTGAGTCAACAACATAAAGTAGCAAAAAACCAAAAACCAAAAAGAGGAGGGTGGGAAAGAGGGTTGAGAAGAAAAAGTACAGAGAAGGAAGTAACCAAATCTTGACTAAGAAGGAATGCTCAGAAATGCTCAGAAATTACCGACAGGCTCAGGGGACCATATAGGATATTGGGGATCAAACTCAGGTAGACTGCATGTAGGGCAAATGCCCTATACAATATTTTTAAGTTGAAAGAACATTCTGAAAATCAAAGACTTTGACCTTGATAGGGAAGAGGAAGGGATTTAGACCATGACAGGTTTTGTAGGGCATGGCCACAATTTTGTTATTTATTCTATTCATGCCAGTGAGAGTACACTTTAAGTGAATGCTTATAAAAGTCAAATTTCTAAGATGAGGAAATGAGTATTGAATTAATTTACATGAGATATTTATCTTTATCTGGAGGCTCACCAATTAATAGCTATTTTACTTTTTTATTTTGGGCTCATACCTGGTGGGCTGGGCTCTACTGAGGATTGCACCTAGAATTGCTCAGGGTACCATGCAGTGCTCAGGCACTGAAACCTGGCCAGCAAATTGAAAGAAAAATGCCTTAATACCTGTACTATCTATATTTTTGTTTGCTTTTTGGGCTACCCAGCAATGCTCAGGGTTTACTACCGGCTCTGCACTCAGGAATCACTGCTGGTAGGGGCTTGGGGTACCATGTAGGATGCTGGAGCTTGAACCCAGGTTAGCTGTGTGCAAGGCAAGCTCTTTCCACCAACAGTCTCTCTAGCCCTAAAATAGAAATGTCTTTTTTTTTTTTAAAGCCTTTTTGTTGTTGTTGTTGTTTTTTGGGGGGCACACCCTTTGATGTTCAGGGGTTACTCCTGGCTATGCGCTCAGAAATCATTCCTGGCTTGGGGGAACCATATGGGACATGGTGGCGGAGAGAAGGGGAGGGGATCGAACTGCCATACGTCCTAGGCTAGTGCTTGCAAGGCACTTACCTTTAGAGTCACCGCTCTGGCCCCAATAGAAATGCTTTTAACAGCAGGGTGTTAACAAGCGTAATTCTGAAAAACTTATTAAATATGAATGTGGGGCCAGGTGGTGGCGCTAGAGGTAAGGTGCCTGCCTTGCCTGTGCTAGCCTTGGATGGACCGCGGTTCGATCCCCCGGTGTCCCATATGGTCCCCCAAGCCAGGAGCAACTTCTGAGCGCATAGCCAGGAGTAACCCCTGAGCGTTACTGGGTGTGGCCCAAAAACCAAAAAAAAAAAAAATATGAATGTGGAAGGAGGGGCTAGAGTGGTAGTACAGCAGGAGGGCTTTTGCCTTGCACACGGCTAACCTGGGTTAGATCTTTTGTACCCCAGAGTCTGACAGGAGTGATCCCTGAGTGCCAGAAATATCCCTGAACATCAGTGGGTGTGCTCCCCACCAAAAAAAACCTGGGGGAAAAAAAATCTACAGTAGAATGTGTAGGGGATTTCTGTGTAGTAATCAAATATTTTCTACAAAGTAGGCTCTGACAAATGAAACATCCTGAGGGCATTAAAGGTAGCGTGCAGCAGATAATTTTTCTTCCTTCTTTTTTTCTTTCTCTCTCAATTCCCTTACTTTTGCCACACCCAGTGGTGCCAAGGACCCACTGGTGGCTGTGTGTTCAGGGATCACTTCCAACAAACAGGCTCTGGAGGCCAGTGGGATGCTTGGAATTGAACCAGAGTCTGCCACTTAAAAGGACAGTGCTGTACCAGCTGCTCTATCCCTATGACCCCAATATTGTTTTTCCTAGTAGGACTTGAATTCGGATCTGCCAAGTTCACTTTACCAGATGAACTACCTCTTGGTCCATAATTTTGTGTGTGTGTGTGTGTGTTACACCTGTGTGTGTGTGTGTTACACCTGGCAGTGCTCAGTATGTACTCCTGGCTCTGAGTTCAGAAAACATTCCTTTGAGGATTATATGTGGTGCCCAGGATCAAATCTGGATGTGCAAGGCAAGAGCTCTTTCCACTTAGCTCTTGCTTGTGTAAGTTTCTTTTATACTTTTTGTTTACTCTTCCATCTATGCTACTTTTCATGAAGATAACTGTTGCCAGTCAATTCCAACTACATCTTTGTTTTCTTTTTTTTTTCCTTTAATAGAGAATAGTCATCACTTGCAAAATAAATACACACACTCTGTATTTCTGACCCCAAGTGAACGAACCTGAAGATGGATAGCAAGGGGAAGAATTAATAAGCCAAGCCAGTCAGCAGAGTCATGGAGTCAGTGGCTTCTGTGTCATGATACCTTAGTGTGCCTAGCCAAAAGTGACCTTTCTTTAACCCAATACAAAATTACACCAGGAGGTGGGGAAGTCAAGTAACCCAGGTGGGCTTTTACATATCAAGGGGTAAGTAAATTTAAAGCAAAGAGGGGAATGGGGGAAAACCCTTGTTTTGGGTTAATAGCTGGTGTCATCTTGTAATCAGTGTTGAATTGATCAAGCTCTAAAGTGAATCAAGTAAGATGCAGATTAGAGGAAGCCCTCTTCCCATTTCTCAAGTGAAAAGCCAGAAATGGTCTTGGAAGAACAAAAATCAATGAGTTCCAATGTGGATACACTCTGATATTTTTCTGCTTCGGTATAAGTGTTGGAGTAAGTGTAGGATGCAAGTCAACGAAGACCATGGGTGCACTCCTACAAACTTGGAAAGTGAGATCCTGTTGATTGATTTCTCAATTGGGATTCTAGCTAAGACATTTTTGTTGCCATCATAGACTATAATTTGATCATCTTTTCTACTATGATATCGATTTTATGCTTAACAACTTTAGGTTGGCTCTTCAAAAGCTACTCCATCAATTTTACAACAGCTTCTAGATCTCTTCCTTTTCCTTGAGATTTTCTGTATAACTCCAAGTAGATTCTCCGTATAATTCCAAGTAGAGTTTTCCTTTGCAACATCTTTTTCTTTTGGGGTGGGGGGAGGCACACCCTGCAGTGCTCAGGAATTATTTCTGGCTCTGCGCTCAGAAATCCTGGCAGCTCAGGGGACCATATGGGATGCTGGGGATCAAACCCCCATTCCATCCCAGGTTGGTTGCGTGCAAGGCAAACATCCTACTGCTGTGCTATTGCTCTGGCTCATCCTTTGCAACATCTTAAGCCATCCCATCGTGAAGTGCCTGAAGCCACAGCGACAAGCTCATTTTTCTCTACAGATCTGAGTCAAAAATTCTTCAGAAGGGGCCAGAGAGATAGCACAGCGGTAGGGCATTTGCCTTGCATGCAAACTATCCAGGACAGGCAGTGGTTCAATCTCTAGCATCTTATATGGTTCCCTGTGCCTGTCAGTACCAATTTCTGAGTGCAGAACTAGGAGTAACCCAAGTGCTGCTGGGTATGACCCCCCCCCCCCAAATAAATCCTTCAGAAGTCCTCACTGTGAGTGACTTCTCTATCTCCATCCCTTCTATCTTCTCATTTTTAACCAGTGGCTTCTTCCTGTTTCATTTTTATGTATTAAAAAAGCATGCATTTTCATCATATAAAAATTTTAAGCATCTGGGGTCCTAGCGATAAGCACTGTGGGTAGGGCCTTGCTCACACTCGCTGGGTTGGATCCCCAGTATCCCGAGTCTGCCAGGAGAGATTTAAGAGTGCAGAGCCAGGAGTAACGTCTCAGTACCATCTGGGTGTGGCTCCAAAACCAAATAAAAGAAAATGAAATAAAAAAAAATAAAAGAAAATGAAAGAAAAGAGAGAAGCATCTATAAGGAAATTTTACTCAAATAAACATATTTAAATTTTTTTTTTATTTTTAACCTGAGGGACGAGAATGCACTCAAATGTTTTGGGAGCTAATTTCCCTAATCCAATTTTTCTTTCTTGCAATGCAGGGATCACACCCAGGAACCTACAGAGGCAAGACTAGCACTGCCTCTGAGCTATGGCCAGCAGGTCCCAATTTATTTTTAAAATCAAATTTAAAACAGGGAAAGCAAAATAAAGAATTACAACTTTATTATATTTAAAAATTTAATAATATCTACGTTTAAGCTCCATGATTACAAACATGATTGTAATGGGGTTTCAGTCATAAACAGAACATCCCCCTTCACCAGTGTAACATTCCCACCAGAATTCTAACTGTTTTGAGCCACAAGAATAGGTAATCCTGGAAAGTCTCTTGTAACTGTTTCCAGATGGCGCAGGCAAACCGGCTTCCTCCGACTCTGGTTTCTAACTGGTCACATCTTGAAGTTACATTTTACTTCTATTCTTTCGGCTTTCTGATCTCATGCGAGATCTTCAGAGGGAAATAAAATCATGCCTCTAGCTTTGGATCCAGCCAGAGGCCAAGAGCCATTGACTCGTTTGTCACTCAAGTTCTTGCCTTCCTAACTAGAATTCAAAGCACGGGTTGAGGGGGTCTAATAAACAACCACCACAGTGCTTTCCAAGTATCTATAAGTAATTCTAATAAAAATAGAATCCCGTAAAGTCTCATCAGTAAAGTGAAAAAGAAAAAAAAAATATCCAGGGAACGTCTTACCTTCGAGTTTGGAAATTATCCGAAAGTTGCAAATTTGCCGAAAGTGAAAACTCTCTAAGCCAGTAGCTGCGCCGCATTAGTCGCACCAAGAACGCCCAGGGGTTGATGGAGCCCGTCCCCACACTCACTGCGGCCGAGCAGAAAGAAGGCCGTAGACGCGACCGGCCGACTTTGCTGCGCAGCTCTGAGCATCCCCGAAACGAGTCTGGGCGGCACACGCGCCGGCCCCGAGGGAAAAGAGAAAGTGCTACAAGTCCAGTCAGAAATGCAGAATGCAAATGATGCAGAAGGAGCTGCGCGCCGGGCCGATTTTGGGGTGTGGACAGAGAGCGAGCGAGCGAGCGAGCGAGAGGGGCTTTTCCGGGACGCTCACGGGGACAACCGTGGGCGACGGCCGGGAAAACCCTGCGGAGCGAGCTACTCGCTCGGCCGCCAACCGCGCCCCGCCGCGAGCTTTGACCTCCGGGAGGAGCGGGCGCTCTGGCGAGCCCGCCTCTCCGCTTTCAGACCCGGCCCTCGGATTGGTTCCTGGACGCTCCGTTTCTAGGCGGCTCCTAGGATTGGCTGCCTCGGCGCAGCCGGCCCAATGGGAAACGCGGCCGGCGCCGGCGCCCCGCCCTCGCCCACGCCCACAGAGGAGGGCCCGCCCCTTTCCCCCGCGCCCGGGAGCCGAGCCGAGGCGAGTAAATACAACAGGAGCGCAAAATGGCGGCGCCGCCGAGCCCCGTGCACGGCGCCGTCACCGCCGCCGTCTCGGAGAAGGACGCCCTGGGCCGGACGCAGCCTCCCGCCCGGGACCCGCCGGGCCCCCTGTCGGCCAAGAAGGTGCGGACGGAGGAGCGGAAGCTGCCGCGGAGGCTCAACGGCGAGGGCGGCAGCGGCGGGAACGGGAACGGGAACGGCCGGCAGCGGCTGCAGCCGCCCGCGGCCCCGAAGCCTCCGGGCTACGGCGGCGGCCCCGCGCCCTGGGGCTTCCCGCCGCCCGCCAGCCCCGGGGCTCCGGCTCCCGCGCCCGCGCCGCTCGCCGCCGCCTCGCCCCAGCCGCCGCCGCCGCCGCCCACGCCGCTGCACGCGCCGCCGCCCGCCGCCGCCTCGCCTCGCAGACCCAAGGACAAGCGCGACAAGGAGCGGCGCCGCCACGGCCTCGGCGGCCCGGGGGAAGCCGCGGCCGCCCGCGAGGAGAACGGGGACGCCAAGGCTCCGCCGCGAGGTGGGCGCGGGCGCGGGCGGGCGGGCGGGTCCGGGGTCCCCCCGGGCAGCGGGGACCGAGCCGCGCGCCCTTCGGGGGACTCGTCCCGTGCGGGCCGCCCCCGGGGGCAGGAAGTGCCGCCCAGCCCGACTGTCACTTCGGGGCGGCCGGGCCCGGCTCGCGGCTCGCGTGCGCACGTCCCGGCCCCGCGCTCGCTCGGCGCGTCGGGGCGCCGCGTGCTGTGCAGGAACCGCTGCGGGAGGGCAGGAGGGCAGGAGGGCAGGAGGGCGGCCGGGCAGGCAGCGTCCGGACGCTTCGTCTTGTCTTCTTCACCGCGGGGTGCAGCAAAAAGACGTGCGCATGAAAGAGGGGCGCGTGTGTGCGCGAAGTGCGCGTCCGTGGAGGCCCGAGCTTTCAGCCCTATTAGGCAACGGGAGGTGTTGGCTCGCCGGGCGCGAAGCTTTCTGGAGCTCTAACTCCCTGCGCACTCGCCTCCGCCTTCCTTACCTTCTCGGGTGTTCTTCGGGGTTGCCTTTGAAAGACATATATTTTTATTTTTTGCAAAGGATTTTTTTCAGTCATATTCTTGATCGTGTCGCAAAGGATCAAAATCCGGAACGTCGATCTTTATTTTTTTTATGGTAGGTTGAGAAGGGAGTTTGCAAATCCAGTGGCTGCGTGCTCTCAGACCTTTCTCGGTTTTGTTAAAATGTTGCAAAGGTGTTTCTTGGAAACTGAGTATCCCAATCATGGAGCAGCCGTCCTCCCTGCTGATGGGATCTGATGGTGGTCGCAGGGCGATTTGGAGGCTCCCTGAAAGTGAGAGAGCCGTGCTCTTTGTGGTAAATAAATAATTGATGATCCGATCAATTTTTTGTTGTTGTTGTTGTTTTCAGAAAAATGAAGCGTCCAGCGTTGCTTCACCTCACCTTAGCTAATCTACTAGGAGCTTAGAGCGTGAAAATGTCTGTTTGAATTTGGACGATTGGGAAATAGAAGCACTCTAGGTCTGAGCGAGCTGGGCCATTGGCCTTCAGGTACACAGCGGGGAGATAAGATCTGTCAGCTTTGGAGTGGTTTCTAGGAAAGTGGTTTTGAGAATGGCATTTAGGCTGCTTTTACTCCGGAATTTAGATGGTCAAGTGTTTTAAATCTGTTGTTTCCATGGCCGAAAATGTGACTTAAACTTGTTATCTGTGGCTTGTGCAGGTATGATGGTCCAGTAGGTAGTTGCAAGTAACCGACCTGGACTGGAATCCTTGGCATCGAATGTCCCCTCTCCCCTCAGCACCATCAGGAGAGATTCCTGAGTGCAGAACCAGAAGTAAGCCCTGAGCACCACCGGGTTCGGCCCCAAACAAAACAGAACAACAACAACAACAGAGAAAGGGAGAAAGGAAAGAAAAAGAAAGAAAGGAAAAATAGTTTTCAGTATCTCAAAAGTCGATTCCTTAGAAACTGAGTATGACTTTTTTCTTAACTTTGGCTGCTCAGTGGCTCTCTGCTACTCAGTTCTGGGGCTGGGACTCAGGATGCCCCAGGACCTTATAGTACCAAAACAACTTGGCCCTTTGCCCTCCAGGCCTGTTTCTGAACATTACCTGTTTTATTGGTGAGCAGCGTTTGCTCCTCTAGGTTGTAGTGAATATAGGTATAACATTGTATAACATAGGTATAACATGTGTATTTGAATTGCTAAAAATTAATACACTTGTATTCTAACAAGTGACTATTAAAGAGATATTTTTTTGTCTGCCTTCCTTCCTTCCTTCCTTCCTTCCTTCCTTCCTTCCTTCCTTCCTTCCTTCCTTCCTTCCTTCCTTCCTTCCTTCCTTCCTTCCTTCCTTCCTTCCTTCTTTCTTGCTTTCTTGCTTTCTTGCTTTCTTTTGTTTTTGGGTCACACCTGACAACTCTCAGGGGTTACTCCTGGCTCTACGCTCAGAAATTGCTCCCGGCAGCCTCGGGGGATCATATGGGATGCCAGGATTCGAACCACCAATCTCATGTAAGGCAATGTAAGGCAAATGCCTTTACCTCCATGCTATCTCGCTGGCCTCATTTTTTGTCTTTCTAATGATAGTAGCCTTCTTTTTGAAGGGCAACGGCTTACCTTACCAAGCTTGAATGTAAGCAATAATAGCTTTTACGTTGACATTTAAATGATTAAATGGATGTGATTTTTTTTTTGGAGTGGTAACTAGATATTAATAATACAGTTGTAATATTTTCTCTTCCTAAGCTTTCCCCCTCTTTGGGACAAAAATCCTGTGGCCAGCTCCTGTTTCTGTGGTTCTAAGAATGGCACTCAGGTCACATATAAACAAGACATGCACTTTAACAGCATTCACCGACTGACATTCTGGCTCCCCCCAAAAACTTTATTTTTCTTTTTGAGGTGAGAACTGCAGATTAAGACGCTACCTTTTTTTTTTTTTTTTTTTTTTGTGGGTCACACCCGGCAGTGCTTTTTAGTGCATATAATCAGGGTCTCAAACTTGTGGCTCACGGGCTGTTTGCGGCCCTCCATACAACATTTTGTGGCCCTGCCCTAGAGGAATCTTTTTTGTTTTGTTTTGTTTTAGTTGTTTGGGCCACACCCCCCAATGTTCAAGGCTTACTACTGACTTTGCACTCAAGGATCACCCCGACTTTGCCTCCTGCAGCCCGCAGGTAAATTAAGTTTGAGACCCCCGCTATATGGTGAATTTAGTCACGAACATTTTGTTTGTTTATGTTACACCCAGCAGTGCTGACTGGTTATTCCTGCTTCTGTACTCTCAAATCACTTTTGGTAAGTGCTCTGTGGGCCATTTGGGATGCCTGGGATTATATGGGCTGGCTGTGTTTAAGCAAACTATCATATCCCCTGAACTATCACTCCAGCTCCATGATAATGAACAATTTATTTGGATTTTTTTTTTTTTTTTTGGTGTTTGGGTCACACCCAGCAGTGCTCAGGGGTTACTCCTGGCTTTATGCTCAGAAGTCGCCCCTGGCAGGCACAGGGGACCATATGGGATGCAGGGATTCGAACCACCATCCTTCAGCATGAAAGGAAAATGCCTTACCTCCATGCTATCTCTCCGGCCCTATTTGGAATTTTTATGTTTAAATACTCAGGTACTTGTAAAGCTCAGATATAATGAACTGAGGTTCTGTTTAACCAGTTAAACATATTTTTGTTGTGGTTGTTTTTGGGTCATACTCAGCACTTAAACTTGGCTCAGCACTCAGGGATCATTTTTTCCTAGGCTCTGGGGGTACTATCTGGGGTGCCTGGGGATTGAATGTAGGTTGTCCAAGGCAAAACAAGTACCCTACCCACTGTTATTATCACTAGCCCCAAAGATTCTTGAGAAAAGTACTATTTAAATAACAAAATGCATACATGTCAAATATAAAAATCCTAATCCTGACTGCAGTTTTTATTTACTTGGGTTTTTGTATAAATCTTGGTGAATGGGTAACCAAGCATCTTTTTTTTTTTTTTTTTTTTTTTTTTTGAGGGTATACAGCTATATCTTGGGGCCGGAGAGATAGCATGAAGGTAAGGCATTTGCCTTGCACGCAAAAGGACGGCAGTTGGAATCCTGGCATCCCATATGGTCCCCCGAATCTGCAAGGAGCGATTTCTGAGCGTAGAGCCAGGAGTAACCCCTGAGCGCTGCGGGTGTGACCCAAAAACCAAATATATCTATATCTATATCTATATCTATATCTATATCTATATATATAGAGTGTATAGTATTGCTCTAAGTTGGATAGTTCATAGACTAGCATAATAGGCTAATTCAGGGTCCTCTTTTGTTTTCTTATAGCTTATTGAATGGTCTGAAACAGAATTGAAACTATCAAGTCATCTAATAAAGGAAATTAGATTTTTTCTTTTTTTTTTTTTTTTGGTTTTTGGGCCACACCCTTCTGACGCTCAGGGGTTACTCCTGGCTATGTGCTCAGAAATCGCCCCTGGCTTGGGGGGACCATATGGGACGCCGGGGGATCGAACCACGGTCCTTCCTTGGCTAGCGCTTGCAAGGCAGACACCTTACCTCCAGCGCCACCTACCCGGCCCCCAGATTTTTTCTTTTGGGGGGGGCCACACCTGGCAGTGCTCAGGGGTTACTCCTGGCTGCTCAGAAATAGCTCCTGGCAGGCATGGGGGACCATATGGAACACCGGGATTCGAACCAACCACCTTAGGTCCTGGATCGACTGCTTGCAAGCAAATGCTGCTGTGCTATCTCTCCGGGCCCAGGAAATTAGATTTTGCACTTAAAAAAAAAAATTAAAAGAAGTCTCGAGAAAGATAGTAAGTAGTAGAGTAGGTTGGGCACTTGCCTTGGATGCCTCGGACTTAGCACCATATGTTGTTCCCTGAGTGTGAACCCAAAACAGGATAAATCATAAAAAGAAAGAGCTTTTATATTGATTCTCATTTTAAATGAAATTTCAATTAAGTGAAGTGTTACATAAAGATGTTTGGCAAGGCATTAGGTATATTAATTGAGTCTGAATTGTGATATTTGGTTTTTAGAAATGTTACTTTGGCCTGAGCAATAGTACAGCTGGTAGGGTACTAGCATTGCTATGGACTGACCTAGGCTGGATCCCTAGTACTTCTCAGTACTTTTTTTTTTTTGATCCCCAGTATTTTTCTGATCCTTGAGCACTGCCAGGAATAAGCTCTGAACACACTGCTAGGAGTGACCTAAAAATAAAAAAAAAAAACAACAAAATAAAACAAAATGTTACTTTTGGTTTTTGAGCCAGTTTATTCCTGGCTCTGCACTCAGGGATCACTCCTAAGTGCAGGACTGACCTTTTGTGGTGCTGGGTATCAAAGTTGAGTTGGCTGTGTGCAAGGCAAGTGCCATTCCTGCTGCCCTGTCACTCCTGTTTTTTTTTTTTTTTTTTAATTAAAAAATGAAAGTATGGAAAACAAACAAAAAATGAAAGTATGGGTCAATCCAGATGAAGGAAGAAGTACAGTAAATAAGAGTGAGGAACAAGAGAATTTTAAAACATACTAGCCTAGTAATTAGACTCATTTAGTCTAATGTTTTCTATATTTATTTATTTGTATCCAGCAGCACTTGGGGGTTACTCCTGGCTCTGCACTCAGAAATCGTTCTTGGCAGGCTCTGAGGACCATATAGGATGCCAGAAATTGAACCCGGGTCTGTCCCGGGTCTGCAGCATGCAAGGCAAATGCCCTGCCTCTGTGCTATCACTCTGGCCCCTAATTATTGATGTTTTCTAAACCTAAAACATATCAGGTTATCTAATTAGAGCTGTCTTACAAGTGTGCATGATAACTTGGAGCATCAAATAGAAGTTCAGCTTATTATTATTTTGGTTTTGGCTGTGTTTAGGGCTTATTCCTGGCTGCAGTTGGGGGACCATAAGTGGTGCCCAGATGGAATCAGACTTGAGTGCAAGGCAAGCACCTTCTCCGTTGTGCTATCTCTCAACCCTAACTTTGTTTATTGAAAAAAATGTGTGGAACATTTTAGAGTTTTTTTCTGTTTTGGGGTCACATCTAGTGGACTTTGGGAGGGAGGTAATTCCCCATGATTCTTTGAAGACTGTACAATGCCTGAGATGGAATCTGGGACTCCTGCACAAAAACATGTACTCCAGCCCTTTGAGCTGTCTTGCTGACCCACTTTTTTGAGTGTTAAAACTAAAAAATAACCAGGTCGTAGTACTTATAATCTAACTATGAAACTATTTGTAATTATTTTTCTTGTTAAAATGGAATAAATTATTGAATGATAAATGAAGAAAGTTGAGGTTTACGAAAGGAATCCAATGTTTAGAATAGCTGAGACCAGAACAATCATTATGTATGAAAGTATGTCTTATATATAAAAGTGTGCCTTATTTCAGTAACCAAAATTTATGACTTCTAATTTATATCATCGTATCTGTTTTTGCATGTATTTTATTCTCAACTTTTTACTAATTGAGGTTCTGTGATTTGTTTTTGCATTTTTAAAGCTTATTATTCTTAGAATGACCCTGTGATGTGTTCCAAGACTGAACTAGGACATTTCACAATATACTATTTGTTTTGGGCCACACCCCGGGGTCCTTGAAGCTGCTTCCATCTCAGTTCTCCGGAGATTGCTCCGAGTGGTGCTCTAGGGATCTTGCAGTGTCAGGGATGAAATTAAGACTGTTGCATGGAATGCTGCTTCTCCAGGCTTTCAGCTGTCTCCCTTTCCTGTATGTCATTATTTTTGCCTGTAAGGTAGTTACAGGATTGAATTTTTAGTGAAAATAGAGATGTTTCCAAACACTGTAGAACTTAGTCTATAATGTGTGAATGGAGGTTCCAGAAGGGATCTGTGTACAGTGTTGGATTGATAATGTCACCTATAACATTGTATGCCTAAACCATTAATAGTAATACTGTTGCAAATCATGTACACCCTTAAATAATGGTAATAAAATACAACATTTTATGTAATTTTATTTTTGATTTTGAGCCACACCTAGTGATGCTCAGGAGTTACTCCTTGCTCTGCATTCAGAAATTACTCCTGACAGGCTCAGGGGACCATATGGGATTCCAGGGATCAACCTTGGGTAGGCCACATGCAAGGCCAACACCCTACCTGCTGTGTATTTCTGAGGCCCCAAAATAAAACAATATAGAGACATTTCTTAGAAATGTCTAGTATAAGGTATATAAATGTCAGTGTTTTTTTAAATACGTATTTGTGGATTTTTTTAAACTAGACCTTTAAGCCCCAACTTATATTACTACTGTTCTAATACTTGAGTAAGTAAAATTCAGATAATAGCTTACTACGATTTTATTTTCTTGTGTGATCTTTTGTTTCTCATGCTTTTCTTTTTTTTTTTTTTTTTTGGTTTTTGGGCCACACCCGGTAACGCTCAGGGGTTACTCCTGGCTATGTGCTCAGAAGTCGCTCCTGGCTTGGGGGACCATATGGGACGCCGGGGGATCGAACCGCGGTCCGTCCAAGGCTAGCGCAGGTAAGGCAGGCACCTTACCTCCAGCGCCACCGCCCGGCCCCTCTCATGCTTTTCTTTCCCCCCACCTCCTCTGTTTAGTTTTGACTTACAGAATATTTCTGTGTACTTGTAGTTCTGTGAAGTGCTTCTCAGAACAAGTTTCCACATGGTCAAATCGGTCAGATAAACTTAGCAGTTCATTTTGCTTCTGTTGTGATTTCTTTTGTACTCGCCCTTTCTGCTTTAGTCTCCCTTGCTTTCTCTTTAGGCCTGCTTTAAAGTTGTCATCTTGGGAATTCCCTGAGCTCATGTTCTGGGAATTTCACTTTTGTTGAGCCCTCTTTTTTTTTTTTTTTTTTTCCAGGATCCCATGCTTTTCTTTTGGTTTATTCATTTTAGTTTTCTCTATGGGTAGGATAGAAGAGTAGATGGGAAATATATGTATACATGTTTACATATATTTGTACTTTACTTTTTATTTTACTTTTTCATACTCACTTGAATCTTTGACAGTGGATAGATTTCTATATTAAAAATAATTACCTTCAGGGGCCAGAGAGATAGCACAGGAGTATGGCGTTTGCATTGTATATGGCTGACCTGGGATAAACCCAGGTTCAATTCTTGGCATCCCATATGGTTCCTGGATCCTGCTAGGAGCAATTCCTGAGTACTTCGGGGTGTGCCCCAAAACAAAAACAAACAAACAAAAAAATCATTTGCCTTCAGGGCCCAGAGTGATTACGCATTGGAAGGGCCTGGGTTTGATTCCTGGCATCCCATATGATTCCCTGAGCCTGCCAGGAACGATTTCTGAGCACAGAGCCAGGAGTAACCCCTGTCACCGGTGTGGCCCAAAAACCAACCCTACCCCCCAAAAAATAATCATTTGCCTTCACAAGTTTGGAGGTGGCCAGAGAGATAATACATAGGGTACAGCACATGCCTTGAATGTGGCTGACCTGGATTCTGTTTTGGCATCTTGTATGTCTCCTGAACACAGCCACGAGTAATTCTTGAGTGATTAGCCATGAATAAAACCTTTGCTTATTGCCATGTGTGAACCTCAAATAAAAAAAAAAAATCAGGAGCTGGAGAGATAGCATGGAGGTAAGACATTTGCCTTTCATGCAGAAGGTCATCGGTTCGAAACCCGGCATCCCATATGGTCCCCCAAGCCTGCCAGGAGCAATTTCTGAGCATGGAGCCAGGAGTAACCCCTGAGCACTGCCGGGTGTGACCTAAAAACCACAAAGAAAAAAAAAAAATCAAACCAGAAATTAGGTACTCACCCCCCAAAAAGTTTGGAGGACTGGAGAGATAAATCAATAAACTGAATGCATGCAGGAGGTATAGGTTGGATTCCCAGCACTACATGGCTCCTGGAACACCATTTCGGATGCTCACAGTGAACCAACCCACACATTGTTGGGTGTGACCCTGCTCCTCCATAAACAACCAAAATACACACAAAAAGGTTGTATATATTATTTCTTACTGTCTCCCTTCCGGTGTTGATCTTGAGAAATTTTTTTTTTTTTTTTGGTTTTTGGGCCACACCCGGTAACGCTCAGGGGTTACTCCTGGCTATGCGCTCAGAAGTCGCTCCTGGCTTGGGGGACCATATGGGACGCCGGGGGATCGAACCGAGGTCCGTCTCCTAGGCTAGCGCAGGTAAGGCAGGCACCTTACCTCCAGCGCCACCGCCCGGCCCCATCTTGAGAAATTTGTATCCAAAACTTATCATTTGTTTTGTTTGACTGTGTTTTCAACCCTCTGATTCAGTTTCAAAATTCTAACTTTAAAAAAAAAAAGATATACAGTTAACATATGGCACTGTCTTTGTTTCAGGTATACAACATAATACTTTTTACTCCCTGATGTTTGGGATCAAACCCATGATTTCTCACACATGCAACTTAAGTGCTCTGCTATTGAATTACATCCCTGACCCTACAGAATGATACTTTTAAGGATTTCACAGGAGGATGTAGGGTCACATTCAGCAGTGCTTAGGGGTTGTTCCATCTTTGTGTTCTGGGGTTGCTCCCTAATATCCTATGGGACCATACGGTGCTTGGTGTGTGGGTCTCTTTTTTTTTTTTTTTTTTTGGTTTTTGGGCCACACCCATTTGGCGCTCAGGGGTTACTCCTGGCTAAGCGCGCAGAAATCACCCCTGGCTTGGGGGGACCATATGGGACGCTGGGGGATCGAACCGTGGTCCTTCCTTGGCTAGCACTTGCAAGGCAGACAGACACCTTATATCTAGCGCCACCTTCCTGGCCCCATGGTGTGGGGTTCTCATGTGCAAAGTTTGGATATTAGCTCTTTGAGCTATCTATGTCCCCAGATACCATGGGATTTTTTTTTGGGAGGTGGGGTCACACCCAGCACGCTCAGGGGTTACTCCTTACTCTGTGCTCAGAAATTGCTCCTGGCAGGGTTGGGGGACTGTATGGGATGCCAGGAATTAAACCACTGTCCTTCCTGAGTTGGCCTCATGCAAGGCAAACACTCTACCCCTGCGGTATCTTTCCAGCCCCCCCCCCCCCCGGATTTTTTTTGTATGTATTGTGCAATTATCTGTATGGGTGTATGCACATTTGAGTTTAAGATTGAACATGAGACTCAATATGCAGAACATGATTGATTCATTGCCATTGCTCTAGACCTCTAGTCCTTGGTTCTACTGCTAAACACTAAAACACCATATGTGAGCTTGATTTTTTTTTTCAGTCTCTAATATAGGATCTTTCTCCTTTTTTTTTTTTTTTTTTTTTTGTGGTTTTTGGGTCACACCCGGCAGTGCTCAGGGGTTACTCCTGGCTCCATGCTCAGAAATTGCTCCTGGCAGGCACAGGGGACCATATGGGACGCCGGGATTCGAACCGATGACCTTCTGCATGAAAGGCAAACACCTTACCTCCATGCTATCTCTCCGGCCCCTCTTTCTCCTTTTTTTAAGGAAGCTATATCTTCTGTTAATTTCTTTGACACTTTACTGTTTCTTGAATTGTGTGTGTTTTTATTTAGCCTTTTTCTTCTTTTTATCTACGTTTTTTTCTTTGCATTCTTAAGATCTGTGAGATCCTTAGCAGTTTCTTCACATTTAACAAAAAAGTCCCCAAGTTAATTGAGAGCTCACTGGGCATGCACCAGCTTGGCTTAATGACTAATGAACTGCTATGTTTTTTCTCTTTTTCATTCTGGATAGAGGGTAAGAATGCTTTCAGTTTCTTCAAATAAAGGTCTTTCATTTTCTGTCTCTGTCTAAATGGGATAATTGAGAGAGGAGGGAATTGGCAGAAGTAATAAGTTTTAGCTGGCACTGTTTTAGTACTGATGGGGGAAGAAGACTCCCAAATCTCACTACTCATTTAGTAAGTTTTCACCCAGTCTTCTGTTTTCATACCAGCATTTCACTTCTTAGTTTTCCTGTATCATTCCTGTGACTGGAGTCATTCTGATTTTTCTTAAGATCATCCCACTCAACACTTTAGGGAAGCAGTTGTATGTGTGGGGACTATCAAAGGGCGTTTTAGCCTCTCAGCACCTCCAATTTTTAGCCCTTTTGGGAAACTGCAGAGTAAGTGTGATTGCCATAATTTTTTTTCTGTAGGCTCTGTTAGTTGTCCTTCATTGTGCATTTGTTGACTATTTCAGCATCAGCTTCTGTTTTTTATACTAGCTTTTTATACTAGATATACAATGTCTTTTTAGTCACATCAAAGTGAGATTCATTTTATAAAATTTTGTTGAATTAATCATTTGAGCCCACAATTTATTTTCTATGTATGATTGTTACCTTTTTCACAGGATGATTCCTATGATTATATTTATCTGGCATAGTATAGACATTTTAAAATTTGTTTATTTGAAATGATTAATTCTTGTTTCGGGAGGGTGACATTTGGTCATGCTTGGGGGAGAGGGTTTATTCCAAGCTTATTTGTTATTTGGGAGACATTCCCAGTGGTGCTTGGCAGGGAGGTAGGGGTTAGGGAAGAAACCATGTAGTGCCAGGGATTGAATCTGGGCCACTCTGTTACAGAATATGCATTCTAGCTATTGAGCTCTATTTGAGGGTGCTCAGCATTTATTCCCAGCCACCTTCCAGGGGTTGCTCCTTGATGTGCTCAGAAGACCGTGTTGTGCCGGGGATCAAAACCAGGCCTATTGCATGCATAGCTTGTAGTCAAACTGTTGAGCTCTCACTCTGGTTTCAAGATGTTCTTTTTTTTTTTCTTTTATTTTTCAGGATGTTCTTAACCCCATCATTCATATATATATATATATATATATATATATATATATATATATATATAACAAATTGGCAGACATTTGGTTTAACTGAATTCCCATATGTAACCTAATAATACTCTGGTTTATGGGAATTTGTGGTGTGTATAAGTATGAATCATACTTTGTGAAGCAAATAAAGTTTTCACTGGTTTTTTTTTTTTTTTTTTTTTTTTGGTTTTTGGGCCACACCCGGTAACGCTCAGGGGTTACTCCTGGCTATGTGCTCAGAAGTTGCTCCTGGCTTGGGGGACCATATGGGACACCGGGGGATCGAACCGAGGTCCGTCTCCTAGGCTAGCGCAGGTAAGGCAGGCACCTTACCTCCAGCGCCACCGCCCAGCCCCTTCACTGTTTTTTTTTGTTTTTCGTTTTTTTCTTTTGGTTTTTGGGTCACACCCGGCAGCGCTCAGGAGTTACTCCTGGCTCTACGCTCAGAGATCACTCCTGGCAGGCTCGGGGACCATATGGGATGCCAGGATTTGAACCACCGTCCTTCTGCACGCAAGGCAAATGCCTTACCTCGAAGCTAACTCTCCAGTCCCAGTTTTCATTGTTTTTTAAGGTTATTATTTTAAATGTTAGATATTTTATTATTTATTTATTTATTTATTTATTTATTTTTTGGTTTTTGGGCCACACCCAGCGTTGCTCAGGGGTTATTCCTGGCTATCTGCTCAGAAATAGCTCCTGGCAGGCACGGGGGACCATATGGGACACTGGGATTCGAACCATCCACCTTAGGTCCTGGATCTGCTGCTTGCAAGGCAAATGCCGCTGTGCTATCTCTCCAGGCCCCCATATGGTTTTATTTTATTTTTTTATTGAATCGAAATATTTTACTTTATTGTTTTCATCATACTTTATTTATTTATTTATTTATTTATTTATTTATTTATTTATTTATTTTTGGTTTTTGGGCCACACCCTGCAGTGCTCAGGGGTCACTCCTGGCTGTCTGCTCAGAAATAGCTCCTGGCAGGCACAGGGGACCATATGGGACACCGGGATTCGAACCAACCACCTTAGGTCCTGGATCGGCTGCTTGCAAGGCAAACACCACTGTGCTATCTCTCCGGGCCCATACTTTATTTTTTTAATTCTCCATTTCTATAATATAAAATTGTAAGAAATAAATATTTTTTAAATATGATTTTTATTTTGAACATAGTGGCTTACATATTGTTGACAGTAATATTTTAGGTACATGTTTACATAAAATCAGGGGGATTCCCATCACCGATTTGTCCTCCCTACACCTCCGTATTCATCCTACCTCCCATATCCTCTTCCCTTACCCCCAGGGCTGCTAGAATATGTGGTTCCCTCTGTACCTAGTTTACTACTTAGTAGTCTTGTTTGGTCTTGGTGCCTCCCTTATTTCCCCCTCTACCTGGGAGGCAGGACTAGATAGTTCAAGTTATGTGGTTTTGTTTGAAGAAGAGAAAAGTAATAAACTGGGGTAAAAGTCTAATATGCCGAACATGGGCGGGATCCTTCTAGAGGCTCTCATCATTGGTTTGAGAGACTAAGGAGAAAAATAAGGTGTAACACCCCAACAGTACAAAAAGAAGTGTCAAATATCCAGTGAGCACTCCAACAATAACAACGATAAGCACCACAAAAATAGCCATGGTCTTGAGATAAAAAACATGGCAGGGCATATAAAGAAAGAAAAGAAAAGAAGGAAAAAACAGAAATGTAAATGGGGACAACAACTTCAATAACCACACCAAAACAAGGAAATCGACAAGAAGTAGATAGGTAAATAAAAATAAAAAAATAATAAAAAAAATGAGTATTTAAAAAAATAATATATAAAAAAATAAAAAATGTTCTGTGCTTTTAGCCTTTTTTTCCCTCCTGCAATGGCACAGTAAATATTGGGGTCATTCGAAAAGGAATTCACTTGGCCGAAGAGATATGGGGTTTCTCCACCCTTGTAGTATATTGTCATGGGATTAACTATAGACTCCCTTCAGGTTCATTTACTCTCCCCTTGGTGCTTTCGTGGTGTTTGGAAGGCTTCTGCTCCTTCCTGGGTGATAAAATCAGACCTCTGTATCTAGAGATCTCAGTATCTGCACAGGTCCAGGAGTGGGGATTTATGATGAAGTCTTTCTTTGTGGTTCTAGAAGTTCTGTTCCCTCAGTGTCATTTTAATCCATCTTCTGTGGTTGGTGGTCTTGGTCTTTGCACTGATCCTAGGATGGAACCTAGGATAGCGTCTTTCATTGTGTTTCCAGAAGCCCCATTCTGTTGCAATTGTCTCAGCCAGACCTTTGGAACTGGGGATCATGGTGGTTGTGCAGGTCGTAATTCAAACCCTAGACTGGGGCTTTTTTATTGGTCCCAAGATATATACAGTCCAGTCATGGTTCTAGTAGCCAGTCATCTGTAAGTCGCGATCTTGGCTTTTGGACTGACCAAAGGGTGACAAGTCTTCTGATTTTGTCTTATCGTTAGCTGGTGAGGTAGGATAACCTGCTCTTAGGTCAAGTTGTTCCCATTTTCCTCATTGTCAGGATATCATATTAGAGCTGGCACTTGTTGGTGTCCCAGCAGTATTAAGGATGTCCCGGTTGGGATTTGTTTCCTGTAGCTGTTGTGAAGAACTTTGTCGTTTCTATTTCTGGGATCCAGGGTTCAAGGCTGGACGGATGGTGTCTAATCACCTGGGGTCTATGTTGGGTCCGCATGACATATTTTCAAGGTGGGAGATATCCCTGTATTGTAAACAAGACTGGTCACGTGCTTCAAATCCTAAAAGAAGGTATAACCTAGAGATAAAGTGTATGTTAAAGAGTTTTCTCGGGACATTCTCGTAGGGCAAGCTGGGTATGATATCTCGTGTGACTGGTCCCCAAGATGCCATCTTAGTTTGTCCACCCTTTGTATTGGTTTTTGGGTCACACCCGACAGCGCTCAGGGGTTACTATTGGCTCTAAGCTCAGAAATCACTCCTGGCCAGCTCGGGGACCATATGGGATGCCAGGATTCGAACCACTGACCTTCTGCATGCAAGGCAAATGTCTTACCTCCATGCTATCTCTCTACCCCGTAAATGTTATATTTTTTTAACAGTTTTGATATTAATTAAACTTTCAGCTTATGGGGAAGTTAGTTAAAATTAAATATTAAAAAATAATAAATTGGGGCAGGAGTGATAGCATGGAGGTAGGGTGTTTGCCTTGCATGCAGAAGAACAGTGGTTCGATCCTGGCATTCCATATGGTCTCCCGAAACTGCCAGGAGTGATTTCTGAGCATAGAGCCAGGAGTGAGCCCTGAACACTGCTGGGTGTGACCCAAAAACCAAAAAAAAAAAAAAAAAAATCTTGGGCCAGAGTGATAGCACAGTGGTAGATCACTTGCCTTGCATATGGCAGACCTGGGTTCAATTCCTGGCATCTCATATGGTCCCCCAAGCTTGCCAGGAGCCATTTCTGAGTGCAGAGCCAGAAATAAACCCTGAGAACACCGGGTATCTCCCAAACACCATAAACAAACAAACAAATCTTGGTGCCAGAGTCATAGCACAGCAGTAGTACATTTGCCTTGCATGTGACTGATCCCTTGCATGCAGTTGGACTCTAGGTTTGATCCCCAGCATCCCACATGGTCCCTGAGCATGCCAGGAGCAACCTCCCCCCCCCCCCCCCGAGCAATTTCTGAGTCAAAGCTGGGAGTAACCCCTGAGTGCCGCTGGATGTGGTTTGGCCCCTTCAAAAATATTAATTATTTTATTATTATTACATATTTTTAATTTCATAACCCCAAGCAATTTTGCAATCCAGCTAGATGTGGAGGGATATAGGAAACTAGGGAACTGAAAACTGAGGGCATGCACAGGGGTCAGAAGACATTCCTAGCATGTGGGAGATGGGTACACTCTGAACTGCAGAAGGCATAGGAATGGTCTGGTGGGCGAGAACCTAGAAGCGGAGTCTTAAGCTTGTCTGCAGTTTGGATATGGTCATCTTCTTCCTGGTCTTGTCATTCCTGGAGCTGAAGCGCTCCTTTGCCTCCACTATGTTAATGTTCTTATTTACCTTGCAAAACCACCACATGCTTGCCGTCCAGCCACTCAGTCTTGGCAGTGCAGATGAATAACTAGGAGCCATTTGTATTGGGGCCAGTGTTGGCCATGGGCAGGATGCCAGGCCCTGTGTGCTTCAGGATGAAATTCTCATCATCGAACTTCTTCCCATAGATGGACTCGCCTGCCATCCGTGCCATTGTGTTGAGTAAAGTCCTCGCCCTGGTACATAAATCCTGGGATGAGTCTGTGGATGCAGGAACCTTTGTAACCAAATCCTTTTTCACCTATGCTCAGCACATGGGAATTCTCTGCTCTCGTTGAGACTTTGCAAACAGCTCAAAGACCCAGAGATGGGCTATCAACTGCAATGTTGAAGAACAACACAGTAGGGGTTGATCATGGGGCTGGGATGGGAAGCAGCATCTGCTTAATTTGTTTTAAAGTAGAAAATAAATAGGCTGGAATTATAGTACATAGTGTGTAGTGTATAGGTGGTTTTTTTTGCATGTGTCCAATCCAGGTTTAATATCTGACATCCCAGACTGTCCCCGAGCACTGCCAAAATGATTCACAAGTAGAGCCAGGTGTAACCCCAACATCGCCTGGTGCCTTCTCTCCCCCAAAAGTAGAAAAATGGTTTTTCGGCCACAACTGTTTGACGCTCAGGGGTTACTCCTGGCTATGCGCTCAGAAATCGCTTCTGGCTTGGGGGGGCCATATGGGATTCCGGGGGATTGAACCGCGGTCCGTCCTACACTAGTGCTTGCAAGGCAGACACCTTACCTCTAGCGCCACCTTCCCTGCCCCTTTGTTTTGATTTTGGGTCACATCCGGCAATGCTCAGGGGTTACTCCTAGCTCTACGCTCAGAAATCGCTCCTGGCAGGCCCAGAGGACCATATGGGACGCCAGGATTCAAACTGCCTTACCTTCATGCTCTCTCTCCGGCCCCAAATAATAATATTTTCATTATTTTATATTTTATATTTATATTTTCATTATTTATATTTATTTATAAACATAGGTTTATAAAAATATTTTGTTTTAAAATCTTTTATATACGAATAGGAAAAGCCAGTAAGATATTCCTAACAATTAAACGAATATTATTACTTAAACACTTTGACATTTGAAAGCACATTAAACTTTATATAATATATATTAGTTTTTGAATATTTAAAATACTTAACTTTTGGTGCTGGAGTAGTGGCACAAGTGGTAGGGCATTTGCCTGCGCCACTTGCCTAGGATGGGCTGTGGTTCGATCCCCTGGCTTCCCATATGGTCCCCCAAGCCAGGAGCAATTTCTGAGCACATAGCCAGGAGTAACCCCTGAGTATCACCGTGTGTGGCACAAAAATCAAAAAGTAAAAAAGAAATTAACTTTTGTTTTTGGGCCACACCCAAAAGCACTGACTCTTGGCTCAGGATCACTCATGGAATTCGGGGAACCATATGGGATGCTGTGGACTGATCCCAGGTCCAAGCAGCCTATCTACTATACTGTTTCTTTAGCTCCAAACCAGGTTATTAAGTGCAACACCTGTGCTATCCCTTTGAACTATCTCTTGTTCAAAAATTATTTAACATGTTTGTGAGTGTGTGCTCGTGCACTTGTGCACTCTCCCAAGCCATGCTTTGCATGTTTAGAGGTTCCTCCCATGATTCTCAGCCAAGAAGACCTGGGGTTCAATATGATAGCCTGAGCATATGGTGCTGCTTGGATCCTGCAGTTCTAGGGAGTATGTGGACAAGACTGGTTGGTACTCTGGGGCCTTCAAGGTTGTATACCCTGCTGTGTTGAGGGATTTTGGGGCTACTCTCAGTGAGGTGGGGGGGATCGTGTAGTGTTCAAAACAACTAGAATCAGCCACATGCAAAGAAGTAGATTTTAAACCTTGTACTTTCTCTCTAGTTTACACAAATTATTATTTTTTTTGGGGGGGGGTCACACCTGGTAGTGCTCAGGGGTTACTCCTGGCTCTAGGCTCAGAAATCGCCCCTGGCAGGCACAGGGGATTATATGGGATGCCCGTATTCGAACCACCGTCCTTCATGCCTTACCTCCATGCTATCTCTCCGGCCCCTCAAATTATTATTTTTTTTAATTACGAGACATTTAAATAAAAAATGAGAACATTTTCTTTTGTATAATGTGTTGAGTTCTGGGAATGTCTATTACCCTGCTCCCAACAATTAATCACTTTTTACAATTCATGTTTAATTTCTTGCAGGTATTTTTAGCACTTGTTCTGACAAATATTTCACTTCAAAGTAATTAGGATTTAGGGGCCTGAGAGATAGTACAGTGAGTAGGGCATTTTTTTTTTTTGAGGCTAGTCAAGTGAAGCAGTGGGAGTGGAGAAGGAACAACGAAATCTGTAACTGGCTGTGACCAATTAATTGTAAACACCACTGCATTCGGACCAGCCGTGAGTAGGGCATTTGCTTGAATGTGGCCAACCCAAGTTCAGTCCCTGACATCCCATAATCTCACCCAAGTCAACCAGAAGTGATTTCTGGGTTCAGAGGTAGGAATGATCCCTGAACACTGCTGGTGTGGCCCCAACCCCCCCAAAATAGATAAATAAAAAGTGGCATTAAATTTTTCGATTAATTTGCAAATGTGTATACAATTTCAGCAACATGTATTTGTATATAAACAAATAAAATTCTCTACCGCTATTGTTTGAGAGAGGGTGTGTGTGTGTGTATGTGTGTGTGTGTATACAAACCAAACCCGAGTCTAGGGATTCCTTGGCTGCAAGACACAGACATATACAAATGGGGAGAAGAGCATTTTCTCAAGAAAACTGTCTTCATATCCAGTGCAGACTGTAGTAATATGTAGGAGGGCCATTTTAAGTTCGGACCTGAGTTCTATCCTCGGTGTTCCGTATGGTTCCCCAAGCCAGGAGCGATTTCTGAGTGCATAGCCAGGAGTACCCCCTGAGCATCACCGGGTATGACCCAAAACCAAAAAAAAAAAAGGAAAAAAATGAAATTTGGGAAGGGTATTATAAATAAATACTTCTAGGGCTCTTCTAAGTCCTCCTCAGGCATAGGCAAGTAAGTACTAGTTAAAGTAGATAGCATTTAGAAACGTGTTAAGAAAATCCAAATAAACTACACTTGCAAGGAAATTAAAAATGCTCTACTTTCACAACTAAGTCCTCAGATAGATGTGGAACTAATTTTCTGTCCTCTGTCCCCATCTGGTGGCAGGCTGCTGGCCACGGAGTTGGTCCCCCCCCATAAGCACCATAAACTGTATGCTAAGATTAGGGGGTTCAGTACATTGTTTGTTTTATATAAATGCTTTGCAATTGACTTTAGTTGCTTTAAAAAAAAATGAATAGGCCAACATTCTTTTAGAAAAAAGCAAGACTTATTTTTTTGAAAAAGGACACGTACTTCTAATTCTTAAGTTGGCTTCAAATGAAATCAGATATCATCAAATCTGAAGTGCAGACTGTCCATCTTGCACTCCTAACATAGGAAAATGTTATGAAACATTAAAGACCCAAAGTCTGACCTCTTGAAGAGAGGTAAGTAAGGAGTGTTCCTGATTCCTAAACCTCAGTAGGAGTATTCTCAGTATAACTAGCCTTGACTTCGCAGAGGTTAGAATAGAAAGAATCTCTGTCACATAAATACAGTACAAACAAACCCAGAAACAAACAAAATAAATCCCTTGGTATATAGAATTTTTGATCTTGTTCTTCCTTTGTGAAATCACGTCGCTGCAGGAACATACTGGAAGAGAGTGGCCGCAGGCTTTGGGCTGTTTCCAAGGTCAGCCTGCTACCTGGGCCAGCCCTGGGGTGCCAGGGGCGGATGGGCTTTTAGGCCGGTGGTGCTGGCTGCTGTTCTGCCCCGGCCTCTAGGGCAGTGATGACTGTGAGTCCATCTGGATGTGCTGAAGGACAGTGGCTTCTAGCTATACTCCCCCTCCACACCCTGCCACAGACACACACACACGCACGCACATGCACACGCACGCACACGCACACGCACGCTGGGAACTAGCAGGGTGGATGAAGTGTGGCAGTGGCTGGTTGAGGGTGGGCTGGGGCTGCATGAAGCAGGCTCCCTTGAGCTCCTGGGCAGCACTGAGTACAGGCCCCTGGGCTCCTCCCCTAAAGTGGAAGCATCACCCTTAGAGGTCTGGGTTCCGAGCTCTGCTTCCCATTGCTGTAAGACCTTGTCTAAATTAAATGGATGCCTGTATTTTACTATAAGTTCTTTACTTGGTCAACAGTCTTGTTGCCAGTTATATTTGCAATAGCTTGGAAATCTTTGCTGTATTTGTGGATACCTCGCTCTGCTAAAAGCTGTTCCTCTGTGGTCCAATGGGTATTTTTTGTTTTGTTTGTTTTTGGGCCTCACCCTGTGACACTCAGGGGTTACCCCGGGCTATGCACTCAGAAATCGCTCCTGGCTTGGGGGACCATATGGGATGCTGGGAATCGAACCCAGGTCCGTCCTGTGTCAGCTGTGTGCAAGGCAAATGCCCTACCGCAATGCTATCGCTCTGGCCCCTAATTTTCTCATTTGACTTGGAAGGCTAGCATTCTTCGATCCCATGTTCCATTTTCTGCTTAACTGCAGTGTTTACTTGCTTAGCATTCTGAACCTGCCACTTCAGCGAGATCACAGCTGCGTCCAAAAGCTGTAGGATGGTGCTGATCTCTGGGCTGTGGGAGACAGTGGCTATCTCTTCCATTGTCAGTCATGTGCCCTTGGTGGCCTCACTTGGGGCGCTGAGAATGGTGGCAATGCTGCAGTGTTTGGTCTCTGCGTCCCTAGCCCACTTTGCTGGGCTGCAGGGGCTGCTCGGCGTCCCCCCCCTTTCCTGGTTTCTTTTTGGGTGTCACAGTCACTGTCGTTTCTATCCACAGATGTGGTTCTTTCACATCATCATCACTGTCACTCTGATTGTCTTTGGCCAGTTTACGAGCCTTGTGATCTACCAGGCTTGTTCTAGATTGTGTTTGGATTTTGGGTCACATTTGCCAGCATTCAGGGTTACTTTTAGCTCTGTGTTCAGAAATCGCTCCTGGCAGGCACAGGAGACCATACGGGATGCCACAGATCGAACTCGTGTTGGCTATGTGCAAGGCAGATTCCCTAATCCGCTGTGCTATCACTCAGACACCAGATCGTGGTTTGTTTTTGTTTTTGCCTTTTTTCCCCCCAGAAATAGTAATATTTTACAACGCTAGCAGTTGTCATGTCCGGAAACATCTGGTGGAAGCTCTTCCTGTGAAAATGAAAGGCTTGTTTGAATAGGACCTTATCTTCTACCACCCACTCTTCCATTCCTCTGGGAAGGGAATGAAATTGGGGAGGCTGGCAAGGGAATTCTTGATACTATGTTAGTGCCAGAACAGCTTGCCCAGCGCCTGCTCCACATAGTAGCCAAGCTTCTCCTTTGCAATTGCGATATATTCATCCAATTTGGCATTGGGCACTGTGGTAGGGCGACCACACGAGCATCTCTCGATTGTCTTTTTATCTGTGTACTTGATGCCACTTGGATTGAATTCCGGCACGTGAGCATGGTATTCGGCACTGACTCTTATCCCAATATCTGCAAAGGAATGGCCCAAGAGTGGGTGAAGGCGAAGTGCTTACACTCAGCGGGGTGGTGGCACTGGGCAGGGGATTCACTGGGAGTCACCACATGTATGTATATTTTTCAAAAATATTTTAATTTAGTAGTATACAGAAAAGTGAACATTTTAACTATTTTAAGTTATATATAGTTAGGTGTTATTAAGTACATTCAAATTGTTCTGTAACCATCACATCATTATGTTTAGAATGCTACTCATCTTTCCAAACTGAAGATTCACTTTTCTCCATTTTGTCTGATGCCCTCGTTCATTCTGTATTCAACTACTCTTAAGTACCTCATATTTACTTACACTTCTGGAACAAATTTACTTCACTGAACATTTTAGTTTATTAAATTTTTATTTTTATTTATTTTGTCAACTTTGGTGTGCTGTTCAAGGGTTACTCCCAATCCTGTGCTGAGGAATTATTCCTGGTAATGCTTGGGGAAGGGATGCAAGGCAAGTGCCATACCCGCTGTACTATTGTTCTGGCCCTTAATATGTTGTCTTTTCATGCAACTTGCAGCATATGTCTGAATTTATTTATTAGGCTTGATGAGATTCTGTTATATGTATATACCACTTTTTAATTTATTGATCTTTGATGGCTACTTGTGTTCCATTCTTTGGCTATTGTTCCTGTTTTCTTTTTTGGTTTTTTGGGCCACACCCGGCGGTGCTCAGGGGTTACTCCTGGCTGTCTGCTCAGAAATAGCTCCTGGCAGGCACAGGGGACCATATGGGACACCGGGATTTGAAACAACTACCTTAGGTCCTGGATCGGCTGCTTGCAAGGCAAACACCGCTGTGCTATCTCTCCGGGCCCTTGAGTTCCTGTTTTCAGTTCTTTTGTCATATGTTTAAAAGTGGAATTGATGGGGTCAGAGAGATAGCACAGCAGTAAGTCATTTGCCTTGCATGCAGAAGGATGTTGGTTCAAATCCCAGCATCTCATATGGTCCCCTGAGCCTGCTGGGGGTGATTTTTGAGTGAAGAGTCAGGAGTAACCCAAGCGCTGCCGGGTGTGACCCAAAAACCAAAAAAAAAAAAAAAGGTGGAATTGCTGAATCATATAGTAATTCTATTTTTACTTTATGAGGAACTGCCATAGTGTTTTACATAGTTGGTTGGTCTATCATTTTACATTCTCATCAGTTTTGAGCAAGGGTATATTATACCATTACTAGAAAGATAAATAACCAAACAAAAAAATTACCCATATTAGCTAATTGAAGCAGATGATTGTAGAATGCATACAGCCACATCTGCATATGAAATAAAATATTGGAGTTTAGTTGGGGAAATAAATGCATTTATTGAGTGCTTGTTATATATTATGGTATTAATATTTTTAGATTAAATCTTGGGATTTTCTAACTTGCATAGATAACAACATGTAAATTGCATCCAACCTATTTCTACAGGATCTGAGCTGAACAACATAATGCTATAGTTAAATCTTTGTGTTTAGATTAATAACTTGTAATAGAAGAGTAAATTAAATTTTTTCAATAATTTTTATTGTGACCAAGTTAATTACGAATCTTTCACAGTAATATTTAAGGTACATAGTATCACTGAATCATGGCCATTTCCCATCACCAGTGTTGTCCTCCCTCCAACCCTGTTCCCAGCATGCATCTCATATTTCCCTCATTTGCCCTCCATACTGCTAGTATAATGGCTACCCTCTATGTATAGCTTGTTGTAGATTGGGTATTGATTCTGTTGTCATTGACTTTGGGTTTGGTTTGAGTCTGATCATTTTTTATTTCCACTCAATGTTCATACGACTGTTTGTTCCTGGTACCATCCATTTCCCCCCCCTCAATTTATGAGGCAGAACAAGATGATTCAAGTTATGTGGTTCTGTTGGAAAAAAAGAAAACTGGGAGGATTCTGTCTAGAGATTATAAATATCAATTTAAAAGAAGAAAGGGAGGGCCGGCCAGGTGGCGCTAGAGGTAAGGTGTCTGCCTTGCAAGTGCTAGCCTAGGAAGGACGGTGGTTAGATCCCTGGGTGTTCCCCCAAGCCGGGGGCAATTTCTGAGCGCTTAGCCAGGAGTAACCCCTGAGCATTAAACGGGTGTGGCCTGAAAAAAAAAAAAAAAGAAGGGAAAAAAACCCCAAAAGAACAAACAAAAAAAGTAACTACAAAGAAAAGCACCCAGCTACTACAAACAACCACCATGATGTAATAACTACAAGAATGAAAGAAAATAATAAAAAGATAATTAAAAAACAAACAAAACGAAAAATAAAAGAAGGAGGACTGGTGTGCCAGGGTTTTATGCTTTTTTTTTTTTTTTTGCCATAGGCACAGTAAGAGTTGGGGAAATTAGGAAGGGAAATTCCTTGGCCTAAGAGATACAAGTTTTCTCCACCCTTGAAATATACTGCCATGGGAACAACTACAGGCTCCATACATGCTCATTTTCATACCCCAAGGTCTTTTTATGGTGTCAGGGAACTTTTCACTTAGTTGTGGAAGATAAAATCAGGCCTCTGTAGCTAGAGATCTTGGTATTTGCACAGGTCATAGGACGAAGGCTAGTTAGGATAGTCTGTCTTTCTAGAAGTACTGTTCCATCACTGTTGTAATCAGTCTTCTGTAATTAGTGATCTTGGATTTAGGTTCTAGGACAAAACCTTGGATGGAGTCTTTCTAAATATAATATTTTTTTTTAATGAATTTAAGTCTTTTTAAATATAAAATTATAAAATTGTGGGGGCCAGAATGATAGTACAACAGTAGGATGTTTGTTTGCCTTGCATTTGATTGACCCAGGTAATCCCTGAGTATTGCCAGGATTGATTCCTGAGTGCAGAACCAGGAATAATGCCTGAACACTACCAGCTCTGGCCCTAAAACAAACAAAAAAACTTGTTTCAAGGTGGTCACAGCAAAATATAGTGGGTGGGATGTTTGCCTTGCACATGGACAACCTGAATTTAATTCCCAGTATCCCTATGGTTCCCAAGCCCAGGAGGAGTGATATCTGAGCCCAAAGCTTTGATATTTCTTTTTTTGTTTGTTTGTTTTTTGTTTTTTTTGGCCACACCCATTTGATGCTCAGGGTTACTCCTGGTTAAGCGCTCAGAAATTGCCCCTGGCTTGGGGGGACCATATGGGACGCCGGGGGATCTAACTGCGGTCCTTCCTTGGCTAGCGTTTGCAAGGCAGACATATTACCTCTAGCGCCCCCAAGCTTTGAGCATTTTTAAGTGGCCTCCAACAAACAAACAAACAAACAAACAAAAAACCATAATTGTACCAACCAACTTAATCTGGAATCAAGCACAGGCCTTTAAAGAGTGAAGCATGTGCTTGATCTCTTGAGTAATATCCCTAGCCTATTGTAAATATTTTCTTTAAAACTTTGGTTTATACTTGACAGTGTTCACAGAGCACTTCTGTCAGTGCTTAAGGGAGACCATTTATGGTGCCAAGAATTGAACTGGAATAGGCTGTGTATAAGTCAAGTACTCTTTCTCTGGTCTCTGGTTTTTGTTTTTGATAGAAAGTTTTGGGCCACACCTGGAGGTGCTCAGGGCTAATTCCTGATTCTGCACTTCAGAGTCACTCCTGGCTGTGTTTGAGGTCCTTGTGGGATGCTCGGAATTGAAACTGGGTGTGTTGCATGCAAGACAAACATCCTACCCACTGTACTATTGCTCTGACCTTTCAGGAATTCTTTCTGGCATCCTCAGGGAACATATTTGATGCCAAGAATTGAACCCTGGTTGACTGCCTGCAAGGCAAGTGCCCTACCCAATGAACTATTGCTAGGCATCCTATAGATACTTCTAGGCAAATAGAACAGTTGAAAAAATATTAATGGTCATCTTGTGTTACTTGCCTAGAAACAGCAGTTAATTTTTTAATAAGCATGTATTAAATAATTGAAAGTAAGTTGTAGATATATAAAGTATTTTAATCTTCATTTCCTAAGGGTCAAAAGGTAATGAAGCACTTGAGAAAGATGCCATATACAGGGCCAGAGTAGTGGGTATGGTGCGCTTGCTTTCCATGCTTTCCATGTGGCCAGCTGTGGTTTGATTTTTTTGTACGTCATAGGTCCCCTGAGCCTGCCAAAATGATTCCTGATTGCAAAGTTAGGAAGCTTTATATACTTTTGAGTATGTATGGTCCAAAAAAAAAAAAAGAAAAGAAGTAGTAATATAGCTAGCCTGTGTTTAAATTCGTATATGTGTATAAATGCATGTGTAAATTCATAGTTCTGATCTCTAGGCTAATTCCTTCAGTTTTTGTTTGTTTGTTTGTTTGTCTTTTTGGATTTTTTTTTTTTTTTTTTTTGGTTTTTGGGTCACACCCGGCAGCGCTCAGGGTTCACTCCTGGCTCTATGCTCAGAAATCGTTCCTGGCAGGCTCGGGACCATATGGGATGCCGGGATTCAAACCACTGTACTTCTGCATGCAAGGCAAAATGCCTTACCTCCATGCTATCTCTCTGGCCCCTAATTCCTTCAGTTCTTGAAGACAGATGAATGTACCTTTATTTTATAGATTTTTCTGTATATAATTCTGAGTTTTAAAGTTGTTTGGATGTGGTGCTATTTAACTTGGTGTTGTTTCTTGTAAACTGATATAGATGTGTGTGTGTATATATAGTTTTTATGTATATGTATATATATGTGCATGCATGTATAATATGTGTATATATGTATATATATAAAAGTTTTTTGGGCCATACCCAGTGGCGTTCAGGAATTACTCCTGGCTCTTCGCTCAGAAATTACTCCTGACGGGCTTGGAGGACCATCTGGGATGCTGGTGATTGAATCCGGGTAGGCTGCAAGCAAACCTAATGTCCTGCCTGCTTTGCTGTCTCTCTGGCCCATGTTTCTTATAAATTAGAAACAGTTTTGTATCTTGTAAACTAGATTAAAAGGCTTGATTAAATTCAAATTTTTTTCAGGCTACACCTTGCAGTGCCAGTGCTTGAATTTGGAACCTTCGGTATGCAAAGCATGTGTTCCAACCCTTGAGTCATTTCCCCAGACCTCAGATTAAATAGTTTTGGCAATATTTTATATGTGCTTATATTGCATCCTATTAAGATGTTTAGTTTATTCACACAATATGTTACAATTAATATTCACATCATTAATATGTTAAATGTGATAATTTGGTTGAAGTGATCACTGCCACAATTTCAGGCCTTTTTTTTTTTTTCTTTCTACTTCCAATTAGTCTGTGATCTGGGAAGTGACGCGTTTTTTTAAAAAAATGTATTTGGAGCTGGAGCGATAGCATTTGCTTTGCATGTGGACAACCTGGGTTTGATGCCCATCATCCCATATGGTCCCCTGAGCCTGCTAGGATTAATTTCTGAGTGTAGAGCCAGTAGAGCTGAGTATTGCTGGGTGTGACCCCAAAACAAACAAACAAAAAACCCAAAAAATTGTATTTAGACAGCTGCATAGGATTGGAATTCCTTGATCAAATGATAATTCTATGTAAGAATTTTTTTATTTTTTTGTGGGGAGATGGCCTGAGCAATACTTTGCCTTCTGAACTGGATGATTCAATACTTGGACATGATTGTGTATGTCAGGAATTGAATCGGGTCAGTCCCAGGTCTGCCACATGCAAGGCCCTACCGCTGTGCTATCTCTCCATCCCTAAATTAATTACTTTATTTAAATACGGTGGTTACAGGTTGTTCATGATACAGTTAGTTTTTTTTTTTTCCAAAACTTCAGTTATTCATGATTGATTTTCAATCATACAACGCCCAACACTCTTCCCTTCACCAGTGCACATTTCTTATCACCATTTTCCCCAGTTTCTTATCCTCAGTTTCCCTCCCTCCCCACATCTGCTTCTGGGGCTGACTTTGCTCTTTCTTTCTTCCTTCTTTTTTTCTTTTACACATTGTGGTTTGCAATATTAGTGCTTCTTAATGAAGAAGTTAATATTTTCTATCTCTTTCAAATGCTTTTTAAGTAGTTTTTATTTTATTTTATTTTATTTAAATAAAAATGGAGGGGCCTGAGAGATAGCAAAGCATTAGGGCATTTACCTTGTACATAGTTGATTGAGGAATGAGGTGTTTCAAATCCCAGCATCCCATATGATCCCCCGTGCCTGCCAGGGGCAATTTCTGAGTGCAGAGCCAGGAGTAACCTCTGAGCACTGCTGGGTGTGACCCAAAAACCAAATCAACCAAGCAAACAAAAAATAGAAATGGAATGTATTTTCTTTATAATATTATGTAATTAAAGCCATTTCTTAGTTTATTGTGTAGAACAGTATTCTTGAAAGCACATGCTTGTTTATCTGGTAATTTTTTATTTGTTTAGGGACCACACTTGGCAGTATTCAGGGCTTACTCTTGACTCTGAACTCAGAGATTATTCTTGGCAGTGTTCAGGGAACCATATGGGGTGCCTGGGATTGAACCTAGGTCAGGTACATGCAAGGTAAACACTGTACCTACAGTAGTAGTATTGCTTTGACCCTAATCATAAATGATAAATTTATATATCTAATATATATTTATATAGATACTTATATATATAATGATAAATTTTATTTCTTAAGGATATAAGATATATATCTTATATGTGTTATTATATAAGATATATATCTTATATATTATTATTATTATTATTTTCGTAAGGAAATAAAATGTTGACATTCATTTTTTACCAATCAACCTATGAAAATAATAGAATTATTAAAATTTTTTTTTTTGAGGGGGGCCTCCTGGCAGCCTTAAGGCATTATTCCTGGCTCTGCACTCAGAATCACTTCTGTCAGGCTCGGGAGACCAAATGGGATGCTGGGGATCGAACCTAGGTCTGTCCCGGGTTGGCTGCATGCAAGGCAAACATCCAATGATTGTGCTATTGCTCTAACACAAGATTTAGTGTGTTCTGTGCTCTTGGGCCCTTTTGGTGGTGCTCAGGACTGTGGTTCCTGGGATTTAACCTGGTCTTACACGTGCAGAACAGGCACTTTGCTTATGGAGTTACTCTGTGCTCAGGGATCACTCTTGGAGATGCTTGGGGATTGTAGTGCCAGAATTGAACCTAGGGCATATGCATATAAGGCAAGCACCCTACCTGTTCTATGTCTCTTTGGTTCTTCATTTTGAATTGTTACTTGTGTTTTGAATAATATAATATTTTTATTTTGGTGTTTAGCTTCTTTAATTTAGCATATTATTATTATTTTATTTTATTTTTTGGTTTTTGGGTCACACCTGGCAGTGCTCAGGGGTTACTCCTGGCTTTATGCTCAGAAATCACTTCTGGCAGGCTCAGGGGATCATATGGGACTTGAACCACCGTCCTTCTGCATGCAAGGCAAAGACCTTATCTCCATGCTATCTCTCCGGCCCCTAATTTAGCATATTATTATTATTTTTAAAATTTATTTAAAGAAAATGCATTACATAGTTGACATAACTGATCATTATATATTTGTTTCAAGAATGACAAAAAGCAAGGTTGTTAAAAAATAGAAGATAGGGGCCAGAGAGATAGCATGGAGGTAGGGCATTTGTCTTGCATGCAGAAGAATTTTGGTTCGAATCCTTACATCCCATATGGTCCCCTGAGCCTGCCAGGAGCAATTTCTGAGTGCTCTTGAAGAGCCAGAGCGCTGCCAGGTGTGACCCCAAAACCGAAAAAAAGAAAAATAACTGGAAGAGAAAGGAAAGAAGAAAAAAGTTCAGTAGCAACTATATTTGTGAAAATAATTGTATCACCAATGAACTTATTAAAGCAATAGCAGAAGTAATAATAGTAAGCTCTCTTTTTTCTTTTAAGGATAAGAGATAAAGAAGTAAAGAAAGGTGTGTGAGTGGCAATTGTTGTTTGCATGGGCCCAGCAAAATATGGGAGAAATAGAAAGGAAAAGCCTTGGCCTAAATTCTGGGAGACCTTCCCCCTGAAGTATTCTGGCATTAGACCAACTCTGGGCTCCAGGCATACTAGGTTGTCCAACCCCTGAGTCATTCTCTGTGGTCCCAGTAAAAGTTTTTCCACCCAATCGCTGTTGTTGGTGTCAGGTTTCTGTAGTTAAAGATCCTGGTTTTTGTGCATATCCTACATTGAAGTTGGGAGGATGTGGAACATCCTCTGGTTTCAACCTCATCGTAGAAGGCAATGTGGAGAATTTAACATATTATTTTTGAACTTTATTGCTGTTGCATTGATTAGTTTATTCCATTTTGGGGGCACATTGGGAATTTAATCTGGGTTGGCTGTGTGCAAGTCAAGCAAGCATTCTACCTCATGCACTGTCTCTCCAATTCAAGTTTATTCCTTTATTTTTGTTGGCAGTACCCAGCAGTATTGGATGCTATTCCTGGCTCCATTATTAGGGGTTATCTCTGAGGTGCTAATGGGACCATATATGCAGTGCTGGAATTGAAGCTGGATCTCCTACAAACAAAGCATGTTCTTAGTTCATTGAGCCATATCAGTTCAAGTTTATTCTTTCTGTTATCTGACTAGCTTGTCACTTGGAGATACCACAGTTGAGTCCATTTGCCAGCTGACCAATGTTTGGATTGTCTAGTTTTGTTTTCCTTTTCTTTTTATAGGCACCACACCCAAAGTATGTTTTCAGGCTCAGCCTGGTGGTGTAAAACTTCTGGTTCTGTGCTTGAGCCTCATGATAGTGAGAGTAGGAGGTGCACCAGGATCATACCTGCCAGTACCTGGAGTATAAGGATGGGAAACTGGGCTCCAGAGCATGCTATGCAGGGGTCTTCAAACTATGGCCCGCGGGCCACATATTGTATTTATTCCCATTTTGTTTCTTCACTTCTAAATAAGATATATGTAGTGTGCATAGAAATTTGTTCATAATTTTTGTTTTTACTATAATCTGGCCCTCCAACAGTTTGAAGGACAGTGAACTGGCCCCCTGTTTAAAAAGTTTGAGGACCCCTGCTACTGTAACCAATCTCTGTCATTTGGTATGCATTTACTCTTTTGGCTCTCTCTGACCCATTTAGACTGTTCTTGTAGTCTTATTTTAATATTGCATAAAATTTATTGGTACTTAATGTAGATTATGATTTGTGTCCATTGTGTCTGGTATTTTGTTTTGTTTTGTTTGGGGAAGTTTTATTTTCCAGATTATTATTGGCAGTAAACATAGACTTTTTTACTTAATAATTTGGTATATCTGAATATATATATCTGAAAGATTATTATTTATAATGACTAACATTAATTCCAATAAAAACATTGTAATATTCAGGAAGTAATTTGTGATACTACCAGCATGTGCTGGGACCCACCTAGTGATACTCAAGTCTTCTACTAGCAATGTCCTCACAGTTCTCTCCCATTAGTGTAGAGGGAACTATGCTGTTGGAAATCTATTTTAACAGGTTGACCTTATGCAAACTTTTTAAATCCTGTTGGTTTAAATTTGTTGGTCTTTGAAACCCTTCATCTCTATTTGCAGCGTATAACTATTCACGTTGAGAAAGACTTTTAATACTTAGATGTTCTGGTAGATATTGGTCAGTTGCAGTCAGGGCTGGGATTTAAGTTAAATGTCTAATGACAAAGCCTGAACTGTTTCTACTGTATTATAATATATTCAAGTCTCTCTCTTTTTTTTTTTTTTGGGTTTTTGGGCCACACCTGGCGGCGCTCAGGGGTTACTCCTGGCTGTCTGCTCAGAAATAGCTCCTGGCAGGCACGGGGGACCATATGGGACACCGGGATTCGAACCAACCACCTTAGGTCTTGGATCGGCTGCTTGCAAGGCAAACACCGCTGTGCTATCTCTCCGGGCCCCTCAAGTCTCTTAATCCTAGCTGCTTCAAATTTTCCTATTTCAGCATCCTTTTGCTTTGTGTGTGTTATTTTTTTATTTGTTTTGGTTGTGAATATGTTATCTAAAGCAGCCTATTCTTGAATAGTAGGAGATTATTATTACACAATTTGAACTTCCTCATTGTTGTGTTAAATAATTAAAGATGGAGCTGGATGGAGGTAGATGGATAAGGATGGAGGCCTTTGTCCTTAGGCTCCGGTCACGTGGCTTCATCCCCCATCAACTGGCGGGTCTGGGATTCAGGAAAGTGACGGGCATTGAACTCACTCACAGGCAGGCATCAGGAAGCATCAGCTTTATTCATACCATATCCACCACATATGTGTGGCCTACATCATAACCTTTCAAGCACTAGTTATTCTTAGCCCTGCATCTTAACTCCTTTCAGCCATCTTCCTTTGACCTCCATCCTGGTCAAAGACCAAAAGAGGCAAAAGCCAGCCAAAAGCCAAAAGGGCAAAGACCTAATCCCCTGGGTCAAAGGCTTTATATAACCTTTCAAGACCACTCTCCTCAAGGAGGGGTCTTGCAGGTAAGGTTACACCTAATATCCAGTTCCCAAGATCCCTCCCAGAAAAGGGTGGGTTTCAGGTGGGTACACCTAAATCCAGGGTGGAGTTACACCTCATAACTTTATTTCAGACAGAAACATTTTTGTATGAAAAATAGGATATTGTTGAGTCATTTTTTCTCCCCTATTAAGAGAAATATAGGGGGCTGGAGAAATAGCATGGAGGTAAGGTGTTTGCCTTGCATGTGCGGAAGGATGTTGGTTTGAATCCCAGCATCCCATATGGTCCCCCAGGCCTGCTAGGGGTGATTTCTGAGTGTAGAGGCAGGAATAACCTCTGGGCGCTGCCGGGTGTGACCCAAAAACCAAAAAGAAAAAAAAAAAAAGAAAAATATAGATTCAAAAACATTAGAAATGAAGGGTCCTGGAAAAATAAAAAAAGAAATGAAGGTCCTGTACAGATTTGTATAATTCAATACTAATTAGATTTATAGTTAGCATAAACCTTTGATTTGATAAGCAGCTGGAGGTTAAGTAGAAACAACTAGTTTCCTAAATTCAGTCAGTAGAAGTTGCTTGACTTTCCCTTAGTTCATCAGTAGTTCAACCACCCAAATTTTGGTATTTAGTTTACAGTTTTGATACAGATTTTTCAAATCTTAGGGTTCTTAAGTAATGTGCAGTTATGTCCAGTCATCCTTTTAGTAAGTTCACTCTAAAGATGACCAAACAGCTTGAAAGGAGGAAGTACCCTTTACCTCATTTGTCTGTCAGTTCTTGACCAATAAGGAAGACATTTTTCTTTTTTCCAATTTTCTGGGGAACTGGAGTGGTGGCGTAGCAAAAAGGCATTTGCTTTGCACATGGCTGACCTAGGATGGACCTTGGTTCGATCCCCTGGCATCTCATATGGTCCCCCAAGCCAAGAGCAGCTTCTGAGTGTGTAGCCAGGAGTAACCCATGAGCGTCAATGGATATGGCCCAAAAACCAAGTTTCTGGAACCCAGTTCTATATCTTTCATTTCTCTGTATATAACTATCTTCTGGGGAAAATTTGATACAGAAAAGTTAGAAGTAGTGCTCAAGTGTGCAGGTTTTAAAAGGGATTTTTCTCTAATTAGCTAAATATTATAAAACATTCACGGTTCAAATAATTCTAACATTTTTTTCTTTTTCTTTGGGGGGGGGGTCACATCTATTGGCACTTGGGTTACTCCTGGCTCTGTGCACAGAAATCGCTCCTGGCAGGCACAAGGGACCATATGGAATGCTAGGAATCAAACCACGTCTTTCCTGGATTGGCTGTGTGCAAGGCAAACAGTTGTCTTTCCTGCCCCCATATTTTTGTTTTCTGCTGTAGATCTTGGCATAGGCCTTTTAACTAAAAAGTAGGGGTGTTAAAATTGTTAAAATTTGATATCTGTCACTTAGTTTATATGCCTGGGAAAAGAAATTTAAATGCTTGTGTTCTAACTTTCCTGTGTGAAATGTGAGTAAGGTGAGATCTCTAGTCGCAATTTTCTGTGAACAAACTTAATCTGGAAACCTTAATGGCACTGCCTCATCCAGTACTCTTTTAACTATTTTTCTCTAATGTTTTCTATAATATATCCTGTTTATTTTTTGAACCTTATAAGAGCATTTGCCTTCCAGTGTGCAACAATATATTTCTAGTTTGTTCTCTCCTTATTTTCTTTTTCTTTTTTTTTTAATTGGGTTTTGGATCACACTCAGTGGCGCTCAGAATTTACTCCTAGCTCTGCACTCAGAAATCGCTCCTGGCTGGGTTGGGGGACCATATGGGATGCTGGGATTCAAACCACTGTCCGTCCTGGGTTGGCTGCATGCAAGGCAAATGCCCTACCACTGTACTATCTCTCTGGCCCTCTCCTTATTTTCTTAAGAAAATTCAGCATTTATTGCTCAGGCAGGGCAGTGTTTCCCAAAGTGGGTGATACCACCCCTTACGGGGCACTGGAAAGATCTGGGAGCTATAATAGTTTTTGTGCAGTGGTGGGGAAGATTCTGAAGAGGTCAGTAAGTTAAGTACCTTTGGGGACATCTAAGCTAGGGTATGCTTGGCACTGTTCAAGGAATTCAATGAAAATGGATGTTTCTGTTTATTATTCCTGCTAGAAAAATATTATTTAATTTGAGAGACTTAGTTGTGTTGTAAGAGACAGTAGCTTTTATTTCTTTTTTGTTCTGGTGACCGTAGGCATTTAAATCATCGTCATAAATGTTGGGCAAGGTCATAAGATAGGGACAAATCAGTAGTTACCAGTAGGACATAAAGGGAATACTGGAAGGAAATAGGGTCAGAAGGGAACAGTAGAAAAATTATTGCAGTACCTTTGATATGAACCTCTAATTATTTGTTTCTACTTGTAGTAATTCACTTTTGCTCACTGGAAACTGCAGTCATATTTAGTATAATTTATGCGTAGAACATTAGTCTCAATTTCATAGAAGATGACGATGCATTAGGATAGGGTGACTGTAAAAGAGTTTATAATCCAGTAGGGTAGCTAGAACAATTACACAAAGAATTAAAATTCTTTAATCATAACAGATCATAACAGAGGAGGTATTTATCATTCTAATGTAGGGATCAAGAGTATTTAATAAAAGGTGATTTCAAGTAGTATTTTGCAGAATATGTAGGATATACATATTAAGTCATAAAATTTAATAAGATAACAAGATAAATTTTGACTGAAAAAAATTTTTTATCAGGTAAGGTTGATTTCTTCAAGTGGAAGAGTGTGGCAAGGTAAAGTGCTTGTGGATTGATGGAATGGAATGAAAGGAATTTTGGCTATGGACAGGGCAAAGAAGACAGCTGAACATACTTCATTGGAAAAACAGAATGAACCAAGCATGTTATTTAATGTTAGAGGCCATAGAAATTGTACAGTAGTTAATGAGCTTGTCTGCACACAGCCAAGCTGGTTTCCTTCGTAGCATCCTATATGGTCCCCTGAGCACCACCAGGACTTAGTCCTGTATATAGAGCCAGGAGTAATCTCTGAGCATTGCCCCAAATAAAGCATATGGCCCCAAATAAACAAATGTTAGGGGAAAACTAAAGAAACACGTATTATAATGGTTTATTTTTAAATTATTTTTATTATTTTTTAGTTATTATTTTTAATTTTTAATTTTATTTTTTATTATTTTATTTATTTTATTTTTTTTTAGTTTTTTAGGTTTATTGAGATTTTTTTTAATTTGGATGTTTGGAGGATGTTATTACTAACAGTGGAAATAAGAAGAATTTGAACTTTATATAAAAACATGCTAAATTTGGTGTAAATGTTATAGTTGTAGAAGTAGTGTAGCTTGACAAAGAGATTGGGTTTGGAGATCAGTTTGGGGATTCGTTTATCTTAAGATTTACAGTTTAGATCCAGAGACATGGTACTGTGGATAGATGCTTACCTTGCACATGCTTGAACTGGGTATGATCCCCAGTATTACATGTGGTCTCCAAGTTCTGCCAAGAATATTCCCTCAGCAGAGCCGAGCGTAAGCCCTGAACACTGTTGTGTGTTAACAAAAACAAAGTTATAGTGTAAATTAAAGTACATTAATTAAAAGCATTAGATTTATTATTATTGTTGTTGCTGTTATATTATTATTTTGATTTGTTGGCTACATTCAGTGGTGCTCAGGGCTTACTCCGTAATCTGGCGGGTTTAGGGAACCATATACGATCCTGGAGATTGAACCTGAGTCAGTGGAGTGCAAGGAAAATGTTTTATCAACGGTACTACCGTATTTTCTGGCGTATAAGACGATCCCCTAATTTTGCAGTTAAAACATAGGTTTAGGCCTATATTCGCTGTATCAGACAGAACGTTCCTATGCTGCAACTGTATGTACCACAGTGAGCCAATCACAACAAGCGTAGGTTCAAAGGTTATACTGTAATAGACTTCCTCTCTGACTCTGGCCAATCTGAGCAGGCTTTTGACAGTGTAGATTCGGGTCCATTGTCTAATTTGCATGCATAAAAACCCTGCTTGGATTGGCTGAGTTAGAGAGGAGGTCTGAGCAGCCTTGAGTGATTGGTGCAGGATTGAGTTGGAAAATTCGTTTTGTGGCAATATTCAGACAATTTTCGTTTAGCGGCATAGGATATACTTGGCATATAAGATGATTTTCGGTTGACTTTTTTTTTTGTTTCAGAAGTCATCTTATATGCCAGAAAATACGGTATTTATTACTCTGGCCCCAGAAGGCATGTGTAGAGCAAGTATAGAGAAAGAATATACATACATACATACATACATATACATATATTTTTATTTATTTATTTATTTATTTATTTATTTATTTATTTATTTATTTATTTATTTATTTATTTATTTATTTATTGGTTTTTGGGTCACACCCAGCCGCACTCAGGGGTTACTCCTGGCTCTGCACTCAGAAATCATCCTGGCAGGCTCAGAGGATTATATAGGATGCCGGGATTCCAACCACCGTTTGTCCTGGAACGGCTGTGTGCAAGGCAAACGCCTTACTGTTGTGCTATCTCTCCACCCCAAGAAGAGATATTTAATAACACATTTTAATGAAGTAACACACTTTTGAATAATAGAGGAGTACTGAGATCAGGATAATATAGTTTGAAACTTAAAGAGAAGTTTTTTTTTTTTTTTTTTTGGGCCACACCCGGCGCTGCTCAGGGGTTACTCCTGGCTGTCTGCTCAGAAATAGTTCCTGGCAGGCACGGGGGACCATATGGGACACCGGGATTCGAACCAACCACCTTTGGTCCTGGATCGGCTGCTTGCAAGGCAAACACCGCTGTGCTATCTCTCCGGGCCCTAAAGAGAAGTTTTTATTTAAAAAAATTATTTTTACTTTTTTACTTTTTTCTTTTATATCTTTATGTAAACACCATGATTACAAACATGACTGTAGTTGTTAGAGTTTTTTTTTTTTTTTTAGTTTGTTTTGTTTTTTTTTGGGGGGGGTTACACCCAGCAGTGCTTAGGGGTTACTCCTGGCTCTGCACTTAGAAATCACTCCTGGCAAGCTTGGGGGACCATATGGGATGCCAGGATTCGAACCACTGTCCTTCTGCATGCAAGGTGAACACCTTACCTCCATGCTATCTCTCCGGCCCCGATGTCACTTTTTGGGGGCATCTGACCAGCCTGGATTTGATCGCTGGCACGTTTTTGGGGGCATCTGACCAGCCTGGATTTGATCGCTGGCACTGCGTATGGTCTAAGCCCCACCAAGAGTAAGCCCTGAGCTTCGCTGAGTGTGCCTGGAAAACAGATTAAAGAACAATTGAGACAAAAAAGGAGACATGTTTGTGCTTTATATTACCTTCTTGGTGTGTTATAATTATAAAATTACACTATTTAATAAATATTTTAATTGGCTTAAAATATTGATTTTTGTCTTACAGATAAAATCAAAGATAAAATTAAAGAAAGAGATAAAGAAAAAGAGAGAGAAAAAAAGAAGCATAAAGTAATGAATGAGATCAAGAAAGAGAATGGGGAAGTAAAGATTTTGCTGAAAAGTAAGTTTATATTTGATGATTTTACTTGTACTATATAATATTCAGTGTACTTAATGACTGGGTGATTAAAATAACATATTATTATTATTTTATTTTTTAAAAAATTGTTGATAGTTATACAATGTTCCAAAACTAAGCCTTCACCGATGTTCCATTTTCCACCACCAATTTCCCCATTTACCCATCCGTTCGCCCCACCCCGATAACAGACACACTCTCTTTTACTCTCCCCACTTTTTTTTTAGCATTTTGTTTTGCAATACTATTACTGAAGTAGTATCATGCTTATCACTTCACTTACTTTCAATTCCCAATTCTTGTCCAGAGTGATCGTTTTCAACTATTATAACCATAGTGGCTCTTACTCTGTCTTCACTGAACTTCCCACCCAACATTTCTTTTGTCTTTGGAAATTATACTCATATTACAGGTGTTGTTTCTTATATTCTGCAGATGAATGCAGTGATTTTATGTCTGACCTTCTCTCTACACAGCACTATACTTTCCTTGTCTATCCACGTATAAGCAAATTTCATAATTTCAAGTTTTCTAACAACTGCTTAGTATTCCATTGTGTAGATATACCAGTTTCTTTATTTACTGATCTGTTCTCAGGCACTGGATTGTTTCCAGATTGTGGCTATTGTGAATAATGATGCAATGAGCATGGGAATCCATATTCTTTTTTATTTTTACATTGTATTTTTGGGCCTCTGGTATATTCCCAGGAGTTGTATTTGTTGGGTCAAATGGAAGTTCACTTTCTAGTTTTTTGAGGAACGTGCATATTGTTCCAAGTAGGCTGTACTAGTTGACATCCCCATCAGCAGTAAATGAGAGTTCCTTTCTTCCCAATCTATGCCAGCACTGGTTGTTCTTGTTCTTCTTGATGTGTGCCAGACTGTAGTGTGAGGTGGTATTGCATCGCAGTTTTGATTTTCTTCTTTCTGATGATTAATGATGTGAACATTTTTCATGTGCCTTTTGGCCATCTGTATTTCTTCTTTGAGAAAATTTCTGTTCATCACTTCTCCCCATATTTTGGTATAGCTGGATATTTTTTCCTCGTTAAGCTTTAACTAATGCCTATATATCTTGGATATTATCTTGGATATTAACCCCTTGGATATATTGGGTAAATAATTTCTCTTATTCCATGGGTGGTCTTTGTATTTTGGTCATCATTTTCTTTGAGGCGCAGAAAATTTTTAATTTAATGTCATCTCATTTGTTTATCTTTGCTTCCACTTGCTTGGTCAGTGATATTTCATCATTTTAGATGCTTTTAGCTTCAATATCATGGAAGTTACATTTTCTTCTATGTACCTTATGGTTTGGGGTCTGATATTAGGGGTCTTTAACTCTTTTTAAATTAGCCTTTGTGTATTGTATTAGAAAGAGTTCTGGCTTTATTTTCTTGCATATTTTCTTGCGCAAAAACTAGCTGACTAGTTTTTCCAGTACCACTTGTAAAATAACAAAGTTTTAATTGGTTGCTGAGTTTTGTTGAATATCAATGGCTAGAATATAAAAAAGAAAATGTAAAGCAGAGTTCTGATCCTCAACTTCGCTTCAGTGTATTTAGTGAGTTATTACACAGTGGTAAAGATTAAACTTCATTAAGTGATTAGCTTACTTAAATTATTTGTAAATTGGTTATAAATATATATTTGTAAATCTAGACTTTCTCCATAGTTAATCTAAGGTAAAGGCTACAGCACTTACATGGTGATTGGGTTGGGGGATAAATGCTTTTACAAAGATTTGATGGCAGTGGGGCTGGAACAATAGCACAGTGGTAGGGTGTTTGCCTTGCATGCCTCTGACTCAGGATGGACCCGGGTTCATTCTCAGCATCCCACATGGTCCCCAAGCCTTCCAGGAGCAGTTTCTGAGTGCAGTCTGAGTAATCACTGAGTGCCATCGGGTGTGGCCCAACAGCCAAAAACCAAAAGAACAATTTTTTTTTTTGATGTCAGTTACCATATCAGAGCCTAAGATTTAGAGGTGCCTAATATTTTATTTTTCACCAAATGCGAAGGAATATTGTTTTGCTTTATGCTTCTTACATGTTTCAGGATATTGTTTTCCTTTTTTTCTTTTTCTGTTGTTACTGTCTGTTACTGTGCTGTTTATATTAGATAGGGTGGAGTTGATTGGGTAATAATACAAATACTGTTAATATTGAACTTTTTTTATAGATTTTGTGATAGAATAAAATTAATGGCAGACTTAAATTCAGGGTAATGTACTTGGTTGTTGGACAGCTAGCAAACCTATTAACTACCTTAGGAAGTTGACAAATTGTGGGTCAGAACACATTGTTTTTGATTAATTTCATATTGAATTTATATTTTGATATGCCTTAATGTCTACTACATCTGGAAGAAAAAACTATATAACATTGCATGTGCTACAGAATAACTAATTAACATTTAAAATAAACAGTATTAAGGGACCGGAGAGATAGCATGGAGGTAAGGCATTTGCCTTTCATGCAGAAAAATGGTGGTTCAAATCCCGGCATCCCATATGCCTTCCAGGGGCGATTTCTGAGTATAGAGCCAGGAGTAATTCTTGAGTGCTGCCGGGTGTGACCCCCCCAAAAAAAAAGTGTTTGCGAGCAAAATAAACAGTATTAAACACTTATTCCATTCTTTGTTATATTTGCAAAAATTCTTGGATGATACTTTAAATTTTATTTATAAAGATCAGAATTTTGTTTTCAAGAAAAGTCTTTGTACTTTGAAAGGTCATGGCCTTTGTTCATGCCCACTTAATGCTTATGATATTTATGTTCTATTTATTTTCTCTTTTAGACAGTATTTATTTTCTTTTGTGTCATCTAATTAGATTGTAAGCCATTGAGACAGAAATCTAAGAATTCAATTGAAATACACTATTGAAATTGAAATGTTTACTGAACTCTCCCTTACTTGGTTTCTTATTTTTGGTCAGGTGGGGGTGAGGGAGAGGAGTAGCCATAGCCACGGGATTGCTCATGGCTCTCTCAGCTATCATTCCAGGGATTGGAATTCAGTATTAGCTATTAGAACTCTATTCTCTGCCTATTGAGTTATCTCATTGGCCTCTCAAACTCCCCCACCCTTTTTTCCTGGTAATTTTTGTGCATTTTATGTCACTCAGCTGAATGCTAGATTGCCAAAGAGATTAGGTATGCAAAAAGTTTAAGATAGCTTAAAATGAAGATTAACTATTAATATGAGACCTTAATTTTGACTTTGAAATAGTCTGATAGAGAAGGGGTTTGTTTTTGTTTTTTGTTTTTGGGTCATACCTAGCAGTGTTCAGGACTTCCTTCTCAGAGATTATTTCTGCTGGGGCTCAGGAGATCATATGGGCCATGAATTGATCTCCAGTTGCCTGCACACAAGGCAAGTGCCCTACCCACTATATTATTGCTCTGGCCTCAGAGGATGTATTTTGAATTTAAACTGAAATTTGGTAATGATGTTGGGGAAGGGGGAATGAGATACATTTGGAAAGGAATTAGTGACCTCTGGTATGACCATGGGAAATAATATTTACTAAAAATGGAGATAACTAATAATTTGTTGCTGCTTTACAGGACTATGAGGAGTTAAATGGAGTTAAAGCATGAGAGAAGTATCAGGGACAGTGGCCCATGTATACTCAGTAAATGGATATATTTACTTATTTCTTATAAGCATGTATGCGATGCTAGCTTTTTATTAAATAAAATACAACAAAACTGTTTCTTCAATGGATTGTAGATAATCAAACTAGTGAAAACATAATTCATTTGGGAAAAACATTCCTGTCCCATTGTAAGCACTGAAAATTAGCTGTTGGGGGAAAGTTATTTCCCTGCTTGGGTGGCCAATTCCCATGTGAGCCTGTGACCAGGGAAAGACATTTTTTAAAAAATTGTTTTCTGGGCCCGGAGAGATAACACAGCGGCGTTTGCCTTGTAAGCAGCTGATCCAGGATCAAAGGTAGTTGGTTTGAATCCCGGTGTCCCATATGGTCCCCCGTGCCTGCCAGGAGCTATTTCTGAGCAGACAGCCAGGAGTAACCCCTGAGCACCGCCGGGTGTGGCCCCAAAACCAAAAAAAAAAAAAAAATGTTTTCTTGGGGCCGGTGAGGTGGCGCTAGAGGTAAGGTGTCTGCCTTGCAAGCGCTAGCCAAGGAAAGATCGCGACCGCGGTTCGATCCCCGCATCCCATATGGTCCCCCCCACGCCAGGGGTAATTTCTGAGCGCTTAGCCAGGAGTAACCCCTGAGCATCAAATGGGTGTGGCCTGAAACCCCCCCCCCCCAAATTGTTTTCTTGGAGTAATAGTGGGATAAATATGATGGGAATAGTATATTTACTTTATTTTCCTTTTGTGGATTTCACTTTTATTTTCTACTTATAATTTTCTTCTGTTAATACTAATGTTACATAGTGAGACATACACTGGCATTTATTGATTATAGCACTTCAACATTTATAATATAGATGTTAGCCTTTTCTTTTTAAATAAATGCTTTCACTACACTCCAATCTCAGTTTCTCTAGGTTTTTCAGTAAAAGCTGTATCAAATTTTATATACATGGATATAGATGGAGATATACTCATATATAGTTATAGATGCTCGAGTATATATCAGATAGAAATCTTTTTTTTTTTTCTTCTGGTATTTGGGTTACAACTGGCAGCGTGTACTCCTTGCTCTGTGCTCAGAAATTGCCCCTGGCAGACTTGGGGGACCATATGGGATAGTAGGAATTGAACCACCATCTCTGGGATTGGCTGCATGCAAGACAAACGCCCTACCTCTGTGCTATCTCTCTGGCCCTAGAAATCCTATAGACATTTTTCATCTATAAAATAAAATTAATTTTGTGAGAATTGTTTAGAGAAATAAAATTATGGGCCCGGAGAGATAGCACAGTGGTGTTTGCCTTGCAAGCAGCCAATCCAGGACCAAAGGTGGTTGGTTCGAATCCCGGGGTCCCATATGGTCCCCCGTGCCTGCCAGGAGCTATTTCTGAGCAGACAGCCAGGAGTAACCCCTGAGCACCGCCGGGTGTGGCCCAAAAACCAAAAAAAAAAAAAAAAAAGAGAAATAAAATTATTTATTTATTTATTTAATTTTTAGCTTTTTGGGCCACACTCGATGACACTCAGGGGTTACTCCTGGCTCTGAGCTCAAAAATCGCTCCTGGTTTGAGAGACCATATGGGATGCAGGTGGATTGAATCACACACTGTCTCAGGTTAGCATGTGTAAAGCAAATACCCTATCGCCTGCACCACTGCTCAGGCCCGAGAAATAAAATTATTTTAGCTCTCATCCTCTTGTATCTAATGTTTACTAACTACTTTTCTAAGAATATATCTATATTCTAGTCACCTTTATTGATTTATCGTAAGAGTATACATGTTATTATTGCAGTATTTTGGGGAATAAAATAATATGTTATTATAACATGTATCAGATTAAGCCAAAGAAGTCCATGTTTCAAGTTTTGGTAAGGACTCAAGGTCACAGGAAAATAACATGCAGATGCAGGAAAATTGAAAATATTGCAGTGTACACACAAACACATAGAAAGGAAAATTGAAAATACTGTGGTACACACATACTGGAAAATTGAAATTATTGTGGTCTACACAAACACACATATTTTTTCCCCAAAGACCAGAGGTAGCAAAAAACATAGCTAAAATATGTTTTTCCTGAGATAACAACATTATATTTACAAAACAGATCCAGGGTTTTTTGTTTCTGTTTTTGTTTTTGAGCCACACCTGGTGATGCTCAAGGTTTACTCCTGGCTGTGCGCTCAGAAATTGCTCCTGGCTTGGGGTCCATATGGGACACCAGGGGATCAATCTGTGGTCCGTCCTAGGTTAGCAAGTTCAAGGTACTCCGGCCCCTGGGAAATATTTTCTTGATTTGTTTTTATATTTGGGATATGGGTGTCATACCCAATATTGCTCCTAGCCCCTGCAATCAGGGAACATTCCTGGTCAGTGCTCAGGGGACAATAAGTGACTCCAAAGATCGAACCAAAGATCGAGCTGGAGTTGGCTGTATGCAAGGCAAGCGCCACACTCACTCTATCTCTCCAGCTTTGAATTACTTATTTTCCCACCTTTTGTGGTGGTGGTGGAGTGTGGTTGTTGGACTGCACTTGACAGTACTTAGGCTTACCTCTAGCTCTTAATTCGGGGATCACTCATAATAGTGCTGGGCATATATAGGCAGTGCTGAAAATTGAACTGTGGCTAACCACATGCCAGTGAGGTTTTGATTTTTTTCTTTTGAGCCCTCTCCGAGTTTTTGATTTTTATTTTTAGTTTTTTTGTGAAGCAAGAGTTTTTATTGAAACTTATGATATGTGGGGGCCAGAGTGATAGCACCTTGGTAAGGCATTTGCCTTGCATGTGGCCAACCCAGGACGAACGGTGGTTGGAATCTCTGAATCCAATATGGTCCCCCGAGCCTACCAGGAGTGATTTCTGAGCACAGAGCCAGGAGTAACCCCTAGCTCTGTGTCTCCTGCTGTTATACCTCTTGTCTGAACCTCTTTCCAGCTCTTTGTACATTAGTGTCCTCCTGTGCTTGATATATTTGTCTGGGGGACTACTGTGTATATTGTTTTGATCTATGGAGATAGGGCTCCCATCTTGCACTTTTAGAAATTACTTTTAGATTACTCAATAATTTTATTTTTTCTATTATGGGTACTTACCCAACCTCTCTTTAAAAAAACTAAAGGTCTGGGGGCTGGAGCTATAGAACAGTGATGGGGCGTTTATGTGTCTGATCTGGGAATGACTGGGTTCAATCCCCAGGATCCCATATGGTCTTTGCTGCTTGCCAGAAGTGATTTCTTTTTTCTTTTTTGTTGTTTTTCTGCCACACCAGTTGACGCTCAGGGGTTACTCCTGTGCTCAGAAATTGCTCCTGGCTTGGGGGGACCTTATGGGATGCCGGGATTCTAACCACTGTCGTTCTGCATGCAAGGTAATGTCCTACCTCCATACTATCTCTCCAGATCCGTAAAATATTTCTTTAAAAATAAAATCTATTGGGGTCTGAGCGATAACACAGTGATAGGGCATTTGCCTTGTACGCAGCTGACCAGGTTTGATTTTTGGCATTTTTGGCATCTCGTATGGTCATCCGAGCCTGCATCTGAGTGCAGAGCCAGGAGTATCTCCTGAGCACTTCCAGGTGTTGTCCCTAAACCAAACCAAACCAAACAAATCTTGTATAGGAGCTATAGTGCAATGGTTAGGTCTCATGCCTTGTACTTGACTGATTTGGGTTGATCCCCAGCCTCCCATGTGATTCCATGGCCTCCACAAGGAGCAATTCCTGAGTGTAGAGCCAAGAATAATAATAACTCTTGAGCATTTTTTTGGATGTGGTTCAAAAACTGGGGAAAAAAGCCCCCAAACAATTGGGGCCAGAGTGGTAGTGCAGCGGTAAGGCATTTGCCTTGCACGCAGCTGACCCAGGATGGACCTGGGTTCGATATCCATCATTTCATATGGTTCCCCATGCCAGGAGCGATTTCTGAGGGCATAACTAGGTGTAACTCCTGAGCGTCACCAGGTGTGGTCCCCCCAAACAACAACAACAACAGCAACAAAACCAAACATCTATATAGTGAGCATTATCTAGTGCCCTTTTTATTGTTGTTATTGTTGTTGTTTTTTGGTTTTTGGATCACACTCATGGGTTACTCCTGGCTCTACACTCATAAATTGCTCCTGGCAGACTTGGGGACCATATGGGATGCTGGTATTCGAACCATCAACCTTCTGCGTGCAAAGCAAACACATTACCTCCATGCTATATCTCTGGCCCCTATCTAGTGCTTGATTGGTTTTAATGAAATGATGACTTTAGCTGTGGCACTGGTAAAGGGATTTAGTTTACCTATTTTACCTATGACTTTCAGTAAAACAGACAATCTCAGCTTTGATGATTGTCTGGAGGAATCAGGATGTAGCATATTAGTTGTACTCGAATCGTATAACTTATCATAGTGGAAGATACAGTGGAAAATTAGCAAAGATAAAAGCACATGAGGTGATGTCTAGGAAAAAATCTGATACAGGCACCCAAGAATTTACTCCTAATGTGGTCAAGAAGACTCAATAAATTATTTGAGCAGTGAACTGGAAGAGTTTATATGAAATTTTTTCTACTTGGGAAGAGTCTGTATACTGTGTTTTATTTATTTTGGGGGGAAGAGTTCCACCAAAGGGGTGCTCTGGATATCCTGCTTGATTATTTTCAGCCAACTATGTTAGTGGTTCAATGCAAGGGTCAGAGGTTGCATTGCTGATGGTCTCTGAGCATCACCAGGGATTGCCCAGGCCACCCTAGTGATGTTCGGGGACCACTAAGACCAAATTCAATAATGCTGAGGGCCTCCAGAGCTGTATCTTGTGATGTGTGGGTACTAGTCAGGATCCTGCTGGAACTGAGTCTAAACTGGGTTCAAATGTTCAATTCGTTGCACTATCTCCTGGTCCTCAATGTAGACTGTACAGAGAATCAACTCTTTGCTTTTTATTTTATGACTTATTAGGTTAATATAATAAATGATTTGCTACTTAAATTTTTACTATTTACAGTAATACAAACTTGTCTATCATTACATACATATTTCATGGGATTACAACCCACAGTTTAAGAAGTTAGATACTAACTGGAGAGATGGTACAATGTGAAGAACTCTTGCAGTCTGACCCACGTATGATCCTGAGCACCTGATATGATCCCTTGAGCAGTGCCAAAAGTGATCGTTGATCATAGCCAGGAGTAAGTCCTGAGAACCGCTGGATATGACTAAAAAACAAAACAAACAACAACAAAGGACAAAAACCTACATCTATAACCATGTCCTACATACCATGAAGGAAGGCTACAATGATTTTTGGGTATTAGCAGAAAACACTGGGTTTTGGGAGTGCTTAGGATCCCAAGGCTTAGTCGCACTAATCATCCAACTGGATAGGTTAGGGCCCTGTAAAGATACTACTGTACTGTACTGCTTGGGTTCAGTACTGCTAGGGGCCACTACAAGCCACCTTTGTAGTTTAAAAAGACCTTCAGGCTATACCTGGCAGAACTTGAGTGCCATGTAGTTCTGGCAATGGTATTTGTTTCCAGTGTATGCAAACCTCATGCTCCTGACTCTTACAACCTTCCTGATTCATTATACAGTGTTTAGAATTACCATTTTATATTTATATATATATTTGTTTTGTTTTGTTTTGTTTTTTGTTTTTGGGCCACACCTGGCGTTGCTCAGGGGTTAATCCTGGCTGTCTGCTCAGAAATAGCTCCTGGCAGGCATGGGGGACCAGGATTCGAATCACCTTTGGTCCTGGATCAGCTGCTTGCAAGGCAAACACCGCTGTGTTATCTCTCTGGGCCCACCATTATATATCTTAAGGTACCCATAGGTATCTTAAGATTGAAAGAAGTTTATGTTAGTATTATTTTTCCTTATATTTTATTATATATTTATGTAGAGATATATGTTAACTGTATAGCATTAGAGTGAGGTGATTATACTTTATATTAGAGAGATAAGAGAAGTAAAAGAAAGCAAAACAGAGAAAATGTTATATATAAATAAGCGGGGTTTTTTGAAGTTTCAATAAGAGTTTAGTAATATCAGACATGACCAGATAGTTTAGAGTCAACAGGTTTATATGATCTAAAGAGAAACCAGAGTATGGAAAGGATATTTTAGAAAAAGAAAATGCTTTGCCAATAGTAGAAAACTAGCACTAGGAGTGTTTTATAAGAAACTGTAAGGAAATGCTTATTAATTGAGTATGATATAATTTAGGACATAGTCTTTGGACTCTAGAGAGATTAATTGCATTTTACTTGGTAGGCACAAAATTGAGCCACCTGATGAATATATCCAGAATTTTATATAAAATATTATTTATTCTATTATTTAGAATGAGGAATAGTCATGGGCATTTAGGTTAAAATTTTGGGGGTTGGCCCTCCAAAACAAAAACAAACCAAACAACAAAAAGGCAATGAAAAAATCAGGTTGAGAGGATTGTGTTGTGATAGATTATACAAGGAAGTAACAGGTGGAACAGTGATTGCTTTTTCTCAACTATTAAATTTAATAGCTTTTAAAATATCGGAAGCATTATTTTTTGGTGAAAATAACATTTTACTTTTACTTTTTTTGTAGGGGCCTAAGGGTTATGTACATTGATAGTACTCAGGAACTTGTCCTAGCAGTACTGGGAGAGGGACCTTGTAGTGCTCAAACTTAGACCTTTGACAGATAAAGCATGCACACTAGCTCTTTTTTTTTTTTTTTTTTGGTTTTTGGGTCACACCTGGCAGTGCTCAGGGGTTATTCCTGGCTCCAGGCTCAGAAATTGCTCCTGGCAGGCACAGGGGACCATATGGGGCGCCGGGATTCGAACCGATCACCTCCTGCATGAAAGGCAAACGCCTTACCTCCATGCTATCTCTCCGGCCCCTCACACTAGCTCTTTGAGCTTTCTTCCTGGTCCCTTTTTTTGCTTTGTTTTTGGGTCACACTCAGCAGCACTCAGGGGTTACTCCTGGCTCTGCACTCAGAAATGGCCCCTGGAAGGTACGGGGGACCATATGGGATGCCAGGATTCAAACCTCCATCCATCCTGGGTTGGCCACGTGCAAGGCAAATGCCCTACCACTGTGCTATTGCTCTGGTTCCCTATTTTATTTTATTTTTTTTATTGCTAAGAAATATACTGTTATGTGTTTATATGTGCTCTTAATATTCTGTAGGCATGTAAGTACTATGTATTAATCTTTTTTCTTTGAATTTCTAGATTATTCTTACTAAGGTCTACTTAATTTGGTTATAGAAACTCGTTATAGAATGAATGAATTGAATTAAGTGAATGTCTCATACCTTTTTCTTTTACTTTATTTCAGGGGAGTCAACTCATTGGTACTCAGGGTTCAATAGTATTTGAGCACCATCAGGGCTACACCTGACATTGCCTAGCATAGTGGCTTTGCAGTATGGTCCAGGGGATTAAACATAGGGCCTCACTTATGCTAGGCATTGTGCTACCACTTAAGCCACATCTCTGATCTCTAACTTTGCTATTCCTTGACTAATATAGATGTAGTATTTGGAATCAAGTCAGTGAGAAGTGTGTATGGGATGGGGAGAGAAGAGGAGAACGAGCATGCCACACATAACATGCAGACTGACTTTGGGTGATTGGGCCTCCAGTAAACAGCACAAGTGTTCAGCTTATTGAGCTGTGTCTCTAGCAAGATCCTAATATTTTGTTTGTTAGTTTATTTTTGTTTTTGGGCCATGCTTCTAAGTTACTCATGGCAGGCTCTGGAGACCAGATTGGATGCTGGGGATTGAACCTGGATTAGCCTTGTCCAAGGTAAATGCCCTACCCGCTGTGCTAATAAGAACCCTCCAGCTCCAGATCCTAATTTTTATCATCCCCTTTATGATTTTTTGTTTTGTTTTGTTTTTGGGTCACACCAGAAGCGCTCAGGGGTTACTGCTGACTCTATGCTCAGAAATTGCTTCCGGCAGGATCGGGGGGGCCATATGGGATGCTGGGATTCGAACCACCGTCCTTCTGCATGCAAGGCAAATGCCTTACCACTGCTATTCACTGTTAAATTTTATCTTATATGGACTCAACATAGCTGATTTTAGCAAGCAAAGCTTATTAAGGAAAAAATATATGAAGCTAAGGAAGAAGTTACTGTGTTGCTGTTAACACTGTACATGTATTTTTCTTCCTTTATTATATAAATATTGTCATAGATGCCATTTTTACAGTTATAGATAAGGTATAATTCATGTTATATCAGTGGAACTTGATGGCATTGTTCAGAAACTTGTTCAACTTTCCATTTCTGATGGTACAGATTTAAAATTTGAAGATTACGCTTTCTAAACTATTTCATTTTCTTCAGTACACATTAATTAAATATCTGCTAACATCTCAGAATGTGGGCGCTTGTAACTTTGTTCTAAATCTTGGCATATGATTTTTGTATATAGAAATAGAAAAAAAAAGGACTAAATCATGACTTACAAATTGAAGCCATACTATATATAATGAGTCCCACATCTAAACCTAATTCTGAATAAAGTTTGCTTATTTGTTACGAAACTTTTCCTAAAGCATAGTCTTTTAAATAACTAAAACATGGAGTTTCAAAAAACATTTTTCTCAACAGGTGGGAAGGAGAGACCAAAAACAAGCACAGAAGACTTACAAATTAAAAAGGTAAAGAAGAAAAAGAAAAAGAAACATAAAGAGAATGAAAAACGGAAGCGTCCCAAAATGTATAGCAAATCTATTCAAACCATCTGCTCAGGATTGTTATCTGATGTTGAAGATCAAGAGGCCAAAGACATCCTAAATGATAACATACAGGATTACATTGGAAAGAATGTGGATAATAAGAACTATGATTCCAAACTTCCTGAGAACAGTGATTTTCCATTTGTCTCATTAAAGGAGCCACGGGTTCAGAATAACCTCAAAAGGTTGGACACTTTGAAGTTCAAACAGCTCATTCACATTGAGCATCAGCCTAATGGAGGTGCATCAGTTATCCACGCCTACAGCACTGAACTCTCCAGTCTGTCTCCTGTGGAGATGGAGAGGTTTGCAGAAGAGTTTGTGGGTCTAGTGTTCAGTGAGAATGAAAACTCTGCAGCTTTCTATGTAATGGGTATTGTTCATGGGGCAGCTACTTACTTACCTGACTTTTTAGACTACTTTTCATTTAATTTTCCCAATTCACCAGTGAAAATGGAGATACTGGGAAAGAAGGATATAGAAACTACAACTATGTCCAATTTTCATGCTCAGGTAAGAGGTTTTAGTTTTTATTAAAATAACTATGCTTTAGACAACATTTTTTTGCTTCTCATTTTGCTATAGGTCTGAATTAAAAGGTAAGAGCATAATAAAACTTTTGGAAAGTACTAAAACTGAGTTACTTTTTTGATGTGCACATCAGGGCTTAACACAGATGGTTTTGTTTTGTTTTTTTCCCTTAAGGAAATTTACATTTTGATTGTATTTGGGCTGGGGAGAAAAGAATTTATTGCGGGCTTAATAGCATATGCTTAGTCTTCTATTTTCTAATTCTTAAATTGGTTCCCTTACATGCATATCACTAAAATTATCTTCGTGACCAGAGATAATACAGTGAACAGGGCATTTGCTCTGCATGCTGACTTGGGTTTAATCCATCATCCCATATGGTCTCCTGAACAAGTGAATTCTGAGTGAAAAGCCAGGAGTAACCCCATGAGCACTGCCTGGTAAGGCCCAGAACCTCCCCGCCATATAAATAAATAAAATTATCTCCTTGCTTTATGGAATAATAACCAAAAATGGTTAGTATGAAATCAATCAATCCCATCTACTCTAGTAGTCATCATCTCTAAAAGTTCTCGGATAAATAACACACAGAGGAAACTTAACATCTTTTTATCAGCTGTGTCTCTGATCCTATATCTGACTGTCAGCTGGAAGGACTACTTTTAGAGGAGTTGTTTTCTAACAATTTTTTCCCCTCCCACAGATACTAAAACATATGGGTGGTTTTATTTGGGGGAGGGGGGAACCACACCCAGCTGAGCTCAGGGCTTATTCCTGGCTTGGCAGTGCTTGGGGACTACATAGGATGGTGTGCATCAATGTAGGTCACTGGCATTCCAAGGTTAATACCCTATGCATTGTACTATTATGTTACTCTGGCCCCTATTTCTAGTTTAAAAATATTTTTACCCTAGTTAGTAAGTTGTTTATATCAAATAACACTTCAAAGATGCTAACCAGTGATTAACATCTAAATATTTTAATAATGAAACAAAATTAAGTCTCATCTGGTCTGTTAGCTTTGCCTCTCAGGATGAGGGGAGAAAGTATGCTGGGTTCATTTTGGGAGTCACTGACAGGATAATCTATTTACTATTTGTGTAAATACTAGTTAAAAAACACATTTAGGGGCTGGTGAGGTGGTGCTAGAGGTAAGGTGTCTGCCTTGCAAGCACTAGCCAAGGAAGGACCGTGGTTTGATCCCCCAGCGTTCCATATGGTCCCCCAAGCCAGGGGCAATTTCTGAGCACTTAGCCAGGAGTAACCCCTGAGCATCAAATGGGTGTGGCCCAAAAAACCAAAAACCAAACCAAACCAAACAAAACACATTTAATATTTTTATTCTTTCTCCTCTTCATGTCCTTTTATTGTTGTCACGTGGAGGGGGGTGTCCCATTCTGCTCTCAGTTATACTCATACACACCAGGAATCGTGAATCTCATTAACATTCAGGCTAGGAAATGTACTCCGATTGCACTGCTCATTGAGGATTATATTCTTCAAGTGCAGTCTTTGTACACCTGACTGCTGTATGAGCAGCAGAATTGCTGGGTCTATGTACAACACCATAGGATGGCATAAGGGATTGAACTCAAGGCTTCACACTTGCAAGGCAGGTGCTTTTGTCACTGAGTTATCCTTGCACCACTGATGTGCCATCTTTAAACCAAGGTATTCCTTTGTGCTGATTTTTCATATTGACCATCTGTTCATGCCATGTTTTTCCTTAAATGTTTGTGAACTGATTTAATACCAATTATTATGCCAGATAAGTACTCTTATGAGAAAATTTACCTTTTTTGTATTAATTTTAAAATGACATTTTATATTGTTAAAATAGTTATCTTTAAAAATAAAATGTAAATTAAAATTTATTTTGATTTGAAAAGAATACACCATATGTGATAGGAAATGGCTCCCCCTTGTGGCTCATTAATTTGTATTAGTGTGAATGTGACAATTTTGTCCTTAAATAAGACTTTCCCTGGGCCCGGAGAGATAGCACAGTGGTGTTTGCCTTGCAGGCAGCTGATCCAGGACCAAAGGTGGTTGGTTCGAATCCCGGTGTCCCATATGGTTCCCCATGCCTGCCAGGAGCTATTTCTGAGCAGACAGCCAGGAGTAACCCCTGAGCACCGCTGGGTGTGGCCAAAAAACCAAAAAAAAAAAAAAAAAGACTTTCCCCTTCCCCACCTGCTATCTCCCAATCAGCTAATGGACCCTACAACTTCTACTATTCTTACCTCTCAATTATATTATTATTATTGTTATTATTATAGCATCATGTTGTTAGGATCTGTAGTCGAAGGACGAGACCACACAATTGGAGTAAAGCAAAACAAAACTTTATTTTTGGGGGCCGAAGGGTTAGCACAGTGGCAGGGTGTTTGCCTTGCATGCTGTCGACCCTGGATGGACCCTGGTTCGATTTCCTGCATCCCACATGGTCCCCCGTGCCTGCCAGGAGCAATTTCTTTGTGCAGAGCCAAGGAGTAACCCTTGAGTGTTGCCAGGTGTGTCCCCAAAACAAAATAAAACAAAACAAAAAAAACTTAATTCTATCAGCTGTACACTGGCCAGTCAGGGCCATCTCCCAGATTACCCTTGCCAAGGGCACAAATCGTATTATATAATGAGTGGATATAGATTAGGGAGGTTTTAGCTTCTGATGATCTTTAATTTAATTTAATTTAATTTAATTTTGAGCCATACCTGGTGATGCTCAGGGGTTAGTACTCCTGGCTATGTGCTCAGAAATCGCTCCTGGGTTGGGGAACCATATGGGACCCTGGGGGATTGAACCGGGGTCTGTCCTGGATTGACAGCGTGTATGCAAGGCAAATGCCCTACCTTTGTAACATCACTCCAGCCCCACTGATGATTTTGTTGTTATTTTTGGTTTTTGGACCACACCCCTAGGTGCTCAGGGGTTTATTCCTGGCTCAGTGCTCAAAAGTCATGCCTGGTGGAGCCTGAGTGATAGCACAGTGGTAGGGCGTTTGCCTTGCATGCTGCCAACCTGTGATGGACCCGGGTTCGATCCTCGGCATTCCATATGGTCCCCTGAGCCTGCCAGGAGTGATATCTGAGCTCAGAGCCAGAAGTAACCTCTGAGTGCTACAGGGTGTGGCCCAGAAACCAAAAACAAACAAACAAAAATAATGCTCTTGGCAGGCTCGTGGGGCTATTTGGGATGCCAGGGATTGAACCCAGGTCCTTCCTGGGTGGGCATAATGCAAGGCAAACACCCTACTGTTCTATCCCTCCAGCCCATGATGATCTTTAAAATAATTGGCTATTGTCTAACAGGGGTCTCAAACTCAATTTACCTGGGGACTGCAGGAGGCAAAGTCGGGGTGATCCTTGAGTGCAAAGTCAGTAGTAAGCCTTGAACATTGGGAGGTGTAACCCAAACAACTAAAACAAAACAAAACAAAACAAAAAAAGATTCCTCTAGGGCAGGGCCACAAAATATTGTATGGAGGGCCGCAAACGACCCGCGGGCCGCAAGTTTGAGACCCCTGGTCTAGGGTATTTTTTTACTGTTCCCTCCTGGCCTTTCTAGATAGGCTACCTAGTATGGCAAGATAGCTTGGGGCTGTGAAAGCTTGGGGTTGTGAATGGAAAGAGGTTTGAGAAAGCCTAACGTGGTCTTTTGCAAAATGACATTCCTCCTTGTTCAGAACCCAGGGCCACACAATGTTTTACCATGTAGCTCGTAACACAGTTATTTAGAATCAAGTGTTCTAGGGGACTGGAGCAAATAGTACAGCCAGTAAGGTGTTTGCCTTGCATGCGACTGATCAGGGTTCAATCCCCGGTATCCCCAAAACAAATAGAATTAAATGTTCAAAAACCACTTTTCATCACCAGTGTGACCTTCCCTCTGCTAATGTCCCCGATTTCCCACCCACTGCTCTTACTTCATATTGTTTGTTAGAACACAAAGGCCAATGGAATTATCAAAACTCAGACTTATTATTAACTCAATAAAAGTTAATTTGTGGTAATTATTTTATCTCACAGTGGTGTTACTGAATTCATTGAGGATTTAATGGATTGGTTGGTGCTAGTAGACTTTTCTATGTTATTGCTTTTGCTTATTGATCTTGGTGGTCTTCTACACAGCTTTCCATCAGATTTGCTGTGATCCTACTGGGTTCACAGTATTATGAAGTTTGAAGGTGCCATGCATAGGTGGCCTCATGGTATAGAAGCTATGGTGCTGGAATGGTTTGGTGGTGTGACAGCTTGATGAGATTCCGTTGTGGAGCCGGGCATTTCTATATCACAGATGTGGCTTCGGGCTGCTGTGCCTTCAAGCAAGAAAGGGGAATCTACCCACCCTCATTCTAAGAAGTTCTCAGAATTTTCATCCTGGACAGCCCAGTTCATCTTTTAGAAGATTTAATTCACTGAAAATTTCTAACGAGAATTACTTAGTTGATCATGTAATAATAGTATGAACCAATTGGAGGATCAGTGACTCTGCCTCTTTTTTATTTAGATATTTTGTTGTACTGCAATACTATCTGTACCAAGTATGATTATGAGGATTTGATGTGAATATCTGTATCTTTTAGAGTGTTTCCATAATGTGAGGAAAGGTTGACCTTTCTGGATTTGCCTGGTTTACAGGGCTTTATTTTATTTATTTATTTTTTTGGTTTTTGGTTTTTGGGCCACACCCGCAGTGCTCAGGAGTTACTCCTGGCTGTCTGCTCAGAAATAGCTCCTGGCAGGCACGGGGGACCATATGGGACACCGGGATTCGAACCAACCACCCAACCACCTTTGGTCCTGGATCGGCTGCTTGCAAGGCAAACGCCGTTGTGCTATCTTCCCGGGCCCAGGGCTTTATTTTTAAAATTGATTTTTATAATGGAATGGATCCAGGTAAACTGAGAACATTTGGTCTTTAAAAATTTGATGTTGGGGGGCCGGAAAAATAGCACAGTGGTAGAGCATTTGCCTTACACATGGTTGACACAGTACCAATCCAGGTCCATCTCCAGCATCTCATATGATTCCCTGAACCTGCCAGGAGCAATTTCTTAGTGCAAAGCCAGGAGTAATCCCTGAGTGTCTCAGGTGTGGCTTAAATAAATAAACAAATAAACAGATAGATAGATGAATGGATGATGTTAAGGAAACAGAAGCTGCTAAGGAAAAAAAGATTAGGATTTTGTTCAAAGTTTCAGAAAGGAAGAAAACTTATCAGTGTTAATATGTGTAAAGACAGGGCTGGCGTGGTGGCGCTAGAGGTAAGGTGTCTGCCTTGCCAGAGCTAGCCTAGGACGGACAGAGGTTATAGCCAGGAGTAACCCCTGAGCATTACCCGGTGTGGCCCAAAAACAAACAAACAAACAAAAAAGTGAAAATACATAGTTTTCTGTAAACTTGTATATATATATTTTTTGTTGTTTTTTTTTGGGCCACACCCGTTTGATGCTCAGGGGTTACTCCTGGCTATGTGCTCAGAAATTGCTCCTGGCTTGGGGGGACCATATGGGACGCCGGGGGATTTGAACCACAGTCCGTCCTATGCTAGCACTTGCAAGGCAGACACCTTACCTCTAGTGCCACCTTCCCGGCCCCGTTTTCTGTAAACTTTACAGAACTTTATAGTATAAAGGATTTAAATATGCATGTGAAAATTAAATATTGACAATTCTTGAGGTGTAAACAATCTTTTTTTTTTTTTTTTTTTTTGGTTTTTGGGTCACACCTGGCAGCGCTTAAGGGTTACTCCTGGTTCTATGCTCAGAAATCGCTCCTGGCAGGCTCAGGGGACCATATGAGATGCTGGGATTTGAACCACTGTCCTTCTGCATGCAAGGCAAACACCCTACCTCCATGCTATCTTTCCAGCCCCTAAACAATTTTAATTTGGCTAATATTTGAATGGTACTCATTTACTAACATACAATAACTTTATACAGTAATCTAATTTTCTTCAGTAGTCCAAATAAATCATATCAGTTAAGGAAGTTAATTGTACCTACAGCTCTTGGTTCTCAAGCCCTGATAGTTTTTCTTTGAACTTAATTATAGAAATTTTCCAAAATAGCAGCATGTCAAGTGTTACTTTTTGGTCTATATAGCTTTACAATTATAATCAGCATGTGAGAATATACACATAATACTAGATTCTAGTTAATATGTTAAGGTTTAGAAGGACCACATACCTTATGGCTCTTAGTCATGTATACCATTCATACTCTTAGTCATTCATACTAGTGGTATGAAAATATAACATTTTCAAAGGGTCTACTCTTGACAATAAGATTAAGACCCAGTTCCGTTTAGAAAAATTTAGATATACATTTGAATATAATTTTAGTGGTTTTATGTGTCATAATGTACCCTAGAATTATAAAAATGATATAAACAGTTTTTTAAAGGCAACTTAAGAATTGCTAGCCAAGGGGCCAGAGCGATAGCACAGCAGTAGGGCGGGCATTTGCCTTTGTGCAAGGCCAACCCTGGACGGACCTGGTTTGAATCTCGGCATCCTGTATGGTCCCTGAAGCCTGCCAGGAGTAACCCCCAGTGCCCGAGTGTGACCCCCAAAAAGAATTGCTAGCTGAAGTAAAACAGCTTGATTTTATGCAATTTTTAATACCTTAATTTTTTCACTGTTAGTAAGACCATTTTTTGGTCTCATGTCACTTACTAATATTTTGGTATTTAATGTTACATAATAGTATCAGGCATTACCTTATGTATAATTTTTTAATTAAATCCATCTCCTTTAGGTAAAAAGAACATATTCTCATGGTACTTACAGAGCTGGCCCAATGCGACAGATCAGCTTGGTGGGAGCAGTTGATGAAGAAGTGGGAGATTACTTCCCTGAGTTCCTTGACATGTTGGAAGATTCACCATTTTTAAAAGTAAGAAAAAATTGTCATGCAATCTAAAATTATGAGTATTACTTTAATACTACAGGTGATACAAATCATGCCATTTGAAATTGAGAAAATTTGATTTCATTTAAATTGGAAGGAAAGTATAGTTAAGAAGCTTAAAAGAATAACTCCCAAACAGTGCCAGGGAGCTTGAGGGCCATTCCTGCAATGCTTAGGCCATTATATTGCAGTCTGGTGGTAGTTGGGGACCTTTGGTACTGGATACAGGACTTTCATCTCTTACCGGAAAATAATAATATGTGTGTACCATATACTAGGTATAGGCCTAGTGGTACTTGGGATTTACTCCAAGCTCTTTATTTGGGGGTCACTTCTGTCTGTGCTTAGGGAATAATGTGGTACCAAGGGCGGACATCGTTTGATCCCTGGTATTACATATGGCCTTACCAAGCTAGGAGCGATTTTTGAGCAAAGGGCCAGGCTACCCCTGAGCACCACTGGGTATGGCCAAAAAAACAAACAAAAAAATAACAAATATTAACACAGTGAATCATCTCTCTGACAGAGCTTGGGAGTAGAAGCATCTAGGAATATTTTCTTAGTGTTTATTTTCTTTGTATTTTGTTAGTGTGTTTAAAATTTACAGGTGGAGAGAGAGCACTGCATATAGGTGCTTGCCTGGCATGCAGCTGACCCAGGTTTGAACCCTGGCATCTCTATGCTTCCCCAGCACTACCAGGAGTGATTCATGAGTATAGAGACAAGTGTAACCCTTGAATTACCACACAGGAATGTGGTAACAAAACAAAACAAAAATAAAGTAGTGTAAAAAAAATAGAATAGTGTTTTTAAGATAGAGTTTTGCAAGAAATGTTTGGAGTATATGTGAATCTGTATGTTAATAAAGTCAATATAGGTTTATATTTAAAATGGAAGTATAAGGTATATATAAAAGCGTGTCTACGGGTAGATTTGAAAGGTAACTGATTTCTTTTTGCCTCCAGTGTACACTGCCATGGGGGACACTGTCTAGTCTAAAATTAGAATGTCGAAAAGATAGTGATGATGGTCCCATTATGTGGGTACGACCTGGAGAACAAATGATCCCTGTGGCTGATATGCCAAAGTCACCTTTCAAAAGGAAAAGGTATGTTATAGATACATTTAGTGATGGTTGTTTTATTTTGTGTGTGTGTGTGTGTGTGTGTGTGTGTGTGTGTGTGTGTGTGTGTGTGTGTGTGAGAGAGAGAGAGAGAGAGAGAGAGAGAGAGAGAGAGAGAATTGGAAAATGACAAAGTTTAGAATATAATTGAAATATGGAAAAACCTAAACAAATGTACATGTAAAAAATATAATCCTTTGAAATATTTGGCATTCCTTAGCTCTGGATAGAATGATTTAAAGTTCATAAGGAGAATAAATAAAATTAAATAGTTAAGAAAAGTGAAGGGAAAGTAAAGGGGAGGAAGTTATACTAGATATTAAAAAATACTGTTCAACTCCAATAAATGATTGGTAACAGCAGTAACTGTGAAAGATAAAACACCAGCAAAGTTCAAAACTGATTAGATTTTAGTACATTTGTAACATGTGAAAGACTAGAAGTTAACGTATGAAAAGCATTTCCAATTTGACAAGATACTGTAAGTAGTCCGGTAGAAAAATAGATCTCAGACGGCAAGGTATATGCTAAAAAATTGTAAGCTATTATTTTTACCCATTACATTGGCAGAAATTTAAAAAAACCAATAGTAGCTACAATCTATCATAGTAGATATGTTGGGTGCTCGCTTCGGCAGCTCATATACTAAAAATTGGAACGATACAGAGAAGATTAGCATGGCCCCTGTGCAAAGGATGACATAGTAGATATGTTGGGAACAGAGCCTTTAAATGTTGTTGATAGAAAGATAAACTACTGTAGAAATTTGCTATTATGCAACAGATTATTGCTGTAAGCTGCAAGTCTGCCTTCTGGTTCCTAGGGCTCAGTGTTGCAAGGGTCTCACAGATCTGGAGGGAGGGAGAGAGAGAATGGGAGGGAGGGAGAGAGGAGGGAGAGAGGGGGAGAGAGAGAGAGAGAGAGAGAGAGAGAGAGAGAGAGAGAGAGAGAGAGAGAGAGAGAGAGAGAGAGAGAGAGAGAGAGAGAGGAGAGAGAGAGAGAGAGAGAGAGAGAGAGAGAGAGAGAGAGAGAGAGAGAGAGAGAGAGAGAGAGAGAGAGAGAGAAACCAAATATACTTTTATTCCTCCTGGAGTCTGAGACTTGCCACCAGCACCCAGGGATTTCTGAGAGAGAGGGAGAGATAGATGGAAATTCATTGGCCACCTGGCCTAGGGAGGCCCAGGTACAAGAAAGAAAGAGAAAGGAATAGATAAATACAAAGCAGGCAGGATCTCTCTGATGCTTTATCTCTGGCTTCCCATGGATCAGCAGGTGCTGCAATGGTCAGTATCCTGGGCCCCGCTTCCAACTGTCCCAAGTTTTTCCTCTTATACCTGGCATGGCAAGGGGCCATGTCCAGGTTCAACTTTCATTACAGTGGGGGGTTATCCAAAGTGTGTATCCAAGTCCACCTGCCTTTACATCAACAAACTACTATAATTTTGTGAAAGTAATCTAGCTCATAAATTTTATCATATATATGTTTTTGTTTGTTGTTTTGTTTTTGTCCACAGCCAGTGGTGCTCAGGGGTTACTCCTGGCTCTGCACTTAGAAATCGCTCCTGACAAGCTCGGGGGACAATATGGGATGCTGGGGTTCAAACTCGGGTCCATCCCAGGTTGGCTGTGTGCAAGGCAAACACCCAACCACTGTGCTATCACTCTGACCCCAGCATACATATGTTTTTTATTCCATTGTCCTCCTTTTGCACTATCGCAAGGGAACACTAAAGGAAAATGTGTAAGAATGCAAATTGCAGCATTATTTGTGGTGAGAAAAATGTGTATTCTCATTAAAGAATATGATAAAATCATTAAATGAGTCATTTGTATGTATGTGAAATGGAAAAGACATGTTAAGTATATATCAGTGCAGTGTGGAGAAAAATATAATTGATTTAAATAATTGGGAATGTGGGCATATAAGGTGAAATATTCCTTTCTCTCAAGATACTTAATGATCCAAAAGTTTTACTGGTTATAGTGATTAGTAACTTAAATAGAACAGGAATTGAGTAAACTAATTTATATGAGGTGATGTTCGGTATGTTTATTTAATGTGTCACTAGAACTCAAATTGTAACACTAAGTAGTTCTCCCCTCCCCTTTCTTTTCCTTTTTTGGTTTCCTGAGCAGGGCTCAGAGAACCTGGAATCCTCAGGACTCTGGAGTCCCATTTGGTAATTAATTGCCTTTAGGAAATGGGACCTCTTCTGGCATTACTTGGTCAACTGGGTCAAGTGCTTAATGCTTGAATCTGATAATGTGGTACTGTGTATTTGGTCCCTGCATTGCTGGAGACCACCAGGGTCACACCAGCAATGCCTAGGTGCCTCCAGCATTGTCATTAGTGTCTGGGCCTTAAGAATGCAAAAGCATGAACCCTTAATTTCAGTGCTATTTTTTATGCCCTTCTTATTGATTATTAATTTATATTTATAAATAGTGCAGATATATACATACTTGGAATTTATGAAACTCCATTTGCTTCTTGAGTAACTTGCTTATACCTCACGGTTTATAATTCATGATGATTTCATAAATCATATTGTTAACCTGACCAACTAATAATAACATTGCCTAGTAACTGTGTATGTGATTTTAAAAAATTAGAATGTGGATTATGTGGTTTAATAAGACAGATCCTATTAGCTTTCTAAGGAATCAGTATCATCATCTAGCTTTCAGATACTGGTAGGACATTCATTATGAGCAATATAATATTACAGAAATTTGTGTTAGTGTACTTGTATGTGATAACTGTAATTCATTCCTACACATTGAGTAGGAAGTGATAGAGACAGAATTGGGAAATTAAGAGGAAAGTTTCCCTAGTGCAGTGGTTCTCAAATAGTGGGGCGCAACCCCGGAGGGGGGTTGCATTTGACCTCGGCAAACACTGTCATAACAAGCTAAGCCCCATGTTTTTGTCTCTGTATGTCTCTGGAGCTGAGAGTTGCTGTGTCCTACTTCAAACCTCGCTTCGAAAAGCTATGCATTGCAAAACGTGCTCATTGTAGCCATTAATCCAGACATCACCTCTGATTCAAAAATCAGCTCAAATTATTTTATATATATTTTTTTTTGCAGGTTTAAGTTTTTTACTAAAGATAATATTTACAGTTGCACGGGGGGGGGTGCGAAAAATGTTTTCTTTCTAGGGGGCATGACAGAAAATAATTGAGATGCACTGCTCTAGCGGATAAACTATTAAGAAAATTATATTATATAATTATAATAAACTTTATTTTGTAATAAACTTATAATAAAGTTTATAATAAATTTTAGTTTATAATACAATTATAATAAAATATTAAAAAAATTAAAGATTTATTTTGGAAGTAATAGAAAAACATGGCGACTCCCAGTAGGGGGAAAATTTGTCTTTTTTCCTCTATAGCAAAATTGGAAAGGGTCTCTACAATGAATGAGGCTGAGTAGTTAGCAACTTTTTTGTACATATGGATACTGGGTGAGATGGTCAATGAGAGATGACTACTAGGACAAAACTAAGATTGTCTTTTCTTTTTTCTTTTTTTTTTTTTTTTTTTGGTTTTTGGGTCACACCCGGCGGTGCTCAGGGGTTACTCCTGGCTGTCTGCTCAGAAATAGCTCCTGGCAGGCACGGGGGGGGGGGGGGGGAACAACCATATGGGACACTGGGATTCGAACCAATCACCTTTGGTCCTGGATCGGCTGCTTGCAAGGCAAACGCCGCTGTGCTATCTCTCCCTCCGGGCCTAAGATTGTCTTTTCTACCTTCAACAAATCAGCATATTTATAGAAGCATTTATGGTGATTTTCTTTCTAATTCATCTTTTGGCTGTTATGAGAATATACATTCCATGAGAGGGAAGCTTTTTATCTTCCATGTCACCTTGTTTCTCTGTAACTCTATACTCCTGGCCCTGAAACTTGTCTCTTAGTCACTACTACTGTTTTGTTCATTCTTTCCAATACCTAGAAAGCACAGCAAATAACATACTTTATAAATATTAAATTAATGCATTTTTTATTTTATTTTTGGTTTTTGGGTCACACCCGGTGGCGCTCAGGGGTTACTCCTGGTTCTGCGCTCAGCAATTGCCCCTGCCAGGCTAGGAGGACCACATGGGATGCGGGGATTTGAACCACTGTCCTTCCTGGGTCGACTGTGTGCAAGGCAAATGCCCTACCACTGTGCTATCTCTCTGGCCCCTGCTTCCCAGGATTAGCCTCAACACTAAATATAATAATTTTTGTAAATAACAAGATCAATAAATCATTAACAAGACTCACAAAAAAAACTTCATTTGGAAACAGGTGATTTAAGATTTCCATTTCTCTAAATTATGTGGTTACTTATTGTCTGATGGTCCTTAATCCCTATTACAATAGCACAAATGTATGGTAGTCTTTTTTTTTTTTTTTTTTTTTTGATTTTGGGCCACACCCAGTGATGCACAGGGGTTACTCCTGGCTCTGAGCTCAGAAATAGCTCCTGGCTTGGGGGACCATATGGGATGCTGAGATTTGAGCCACCGTCCATCCTGGATCAGCTGCGTGCAAGGCAAACTTACCCTACTGTTGTACTATCTATCGCTCCTGCCCCAAATGTTTGATAGTCAAATAAGTCAGTCCACACACTCATACTTTCAAAAATAAAATTTCTTTTTTAACAGAACTACCAATGAAATAAAAAACCTGCAATACCTACCTCGAACTAGTGAGCCTCGTGAGATGCTATTTGAAGACAGGACAAGAGCTCATGCAGACCACATAGGACAAGGTTTTGAACGACAGACGACAGCTGCTGTTGGAGTACTAAAAGCTGTACACTGTGGAGAGTGGTATATATTAACTGCTTTTTTGTGTGTTTGTATATGCATGTGCATGCTGTGTAGCAATCAGAGCGTAACACATCTCAGTATATATTAACTACTTGTGTGTGCGCATGCACATGTGTGAGTGCATGCACGCATGTAGTGTGGCACATTTGATTCTGTTCAGTACGTATTCCTGGCTCTGCATTCAAGGATAATCTGGTGGGCTTGGGAGACCATATATAGTGTCAAAGGTTGAACCAGGATCCTCTGTGTGCAAGTGTCCTATCTGCCCCTTCCTTCCTTCCTTCCTTCCTTCCTTCCTTCCTTCCTTCCTTCCTTCCTTCCTTCCTTCCTTCCTTCCTTCCTTCCTTCCTTCCTTCCTTCCTTCCTCCCTCCCTCCCTTCCCTCCCTCCCTCTCTCCTTCCCTCCTTCCTTCCTTCCTTCCTTCCTTCCTTCCTTCCTTCCTTCCTTCCTTCCTTCCTTCCTTCCTTCCTTCCTTCCTTCCTTCCTTCCTTCCTTCCTTCCTTCCTGCCTGCTTTCTTGCTTTCTCTCTTGCTTTCTCTCTTTCTTTCTCTCTTTCTCCCTTCCTTCCTTCCTTCCTTCCTTCCTTCCTTCCTTCCTTCCTTCCTTCCTTCCTTCCTTCCTTCCTTCCTTCCTTCCTTCCTCCCTCCCTCCCTCCCTCCCTCCCTCCCTCCCTCCCCCTCCCTCCCTCCCTCCTTTCCTTCCTTCCTTTCTTTTTCTTTTCTTTCTTTCTTCTCTCTTTCTTGTTGGTTTTTGGGCCACACCCTGGCTATGTGCTCAGAAATCGCTACTGGCTTGGGGGACCATATGGGATGCTGGGGATTGAACCGTGGTTAGTCCTAGGTTAGCGCATGCAAGGCACACCCCCTACTGCTTGTGCCACTGCTCCTGTCCCAGCTTCTAATTTTCTTTAAATTACAGTTGACCCTTGAAACACAGGTTTGAGCTATACTTAAATTCAGGCATTTTGGCAAACAGTTTAATCTTTTGGTATTGAGAGACTAGCACAGCACTGTAAATAATTTTTCTCATGTTTTCTAAAATGATAAGATTTTCAAAATTCTTAAGATTTTCATTAGTTAATCCTAACGGATTACAAAAATATATACAATATTTTTGTTAATTTGACTATGACTTTGGTGAATCTTTTCAACAGTAGGCTATTAGTACTTAAGTTTGGGCATCAACCATTATATGCAGCTTTTCAGTTATGTAGCAGTCTGTACCCTTTACCTCATTCTCAAACCCCATTCATTGTTCAACATCAGCTATTTAAAGTATCAAACCACACATTGAGAATTTTTTATCTGTTTAGTTAGTAAAATACTAACTATTGATTTGTATACTGTCCGTGTGTGTGTGTGTGTGTGTGTGTGTGTGTGTGTTTTGGGTCACACCCGGCAAGTGCTCAGGGGTTACTCCTGGCTCCTTGCTCAGAAATTGCTGCTGGCAGGCACCGGGGACCATATGGAACACAGGTGTGTGTGTGTGTGTGTGTGTGTGTGTGTGTGTGTGTGTGTGTGTGTGTGTGTGTGTGTGTGTGTGTGTGTTGAGTCACACCCAGCAAATGCTCAGGGGTTACTCCTGGCTCCTTGCTCAGAAATTGCTGCTGGCAGGCACCGGGGACCATATGGAACACCGGGATTTGAACCGATGACCTTCTGCATGAAAGGCAAATGCCTTACCTCCATGCTATTTCTCCGGCTCCTTATATACTATCTCTTAATTTATGAGTTTATTTAGGACAGGGGTCTCAAACTCGTGGCCTGTGGGCCACAAATGGTCCTCCATACAACATTTTGTGGTCCTGCCCTAGAGGAATCTTTTTTGTTTTGTTTTGTTTTAGTTGTTTGGGTTACCCCCCCCCCCCAATATTCAAGGCTTACTACTGACTTTGCACTCAAGGATCACCCCAACTTTGCCTCCTGCAGCCCCCGACTTTGCCTTGAGATCCTTGATTTAGAATTTTTAGGTATTAGTGTAGTTCTGTATGTCTTCATTGAAGGAAAATGTCCACTTTCTCCCTTATTTATCTCTACATTTGACTAGTTTTTGGTTTTTCGGCCCCACCCGATGTTCAGGGGTTACTCTTGGCTAAGCGCTCAGAAATTGCCCCTGGCTTGGGGGGACCATATGGGACGCTGTGGGATCGAACCACGGTCCTTCATTGGCTAGCGCTTGCAAGGCATACACCTTACCTCTAGCGTCACCTCGCTGGTCCCAGCACTTGATTTTTAAATATGGTTATGGGGGCCAGAGAGATAGCATAGCGATAGGGCATTTGCCTTGCATGCGGCCGACCTGAAATGGACCTGGGTTCGATTTCCGCCATCCCATATGGTCCCCTGAGCCTGCCAGGTGTGACCCAAAAACCAAAACCAATATATGGTTATGGGTCTAGAGCAATAGCACAATGTCTTGCACATGGTTGATTTGGGTTTGATCTCTGGTATGCCATATGGTCCCCTGAGCTTGCCAGGAGAGATTTTTGAGCACAGAACCAGGAATAACTCCTGAGGATTGGGTATGGCCCAACCCCCCATAAATAAAAATATAGTTATGTACACCTCTAATAAAAGGAGGTGCTGTTTTCTAGGTTTATTCTGAAATTGATAGGATAAAGTATGTAGTGTTCATTTACTTGAAATTTAACTTGATTTCTAAAGTATTGGTTTTGACCATAAGTTACTTCTACTTTGAATTTAATAAAGATTCAACAGTGAATTTTCTTAAAGTAAAATATTAAAGGCAGATTACGTAACCATATTATGTCCTTTCTTAGGCCTGAACAACCTCGAATAACCAAAGATGTAATTTGCTTCCATGCTGAAGATTTCTTAGAAGTAGTTCAGCGATTGCAGTTAGATTTACATGAACCACCACTGTCCCAGGTATATTTAAAACAATCATTTTCAGTTTAATTTTCACTGTGGAAAAAAGCTTACCATTTTTTTTAATCTTCCCCCAGTGTGTCCAGTGGGTTGATGATGCAAAACTTAATCAATTGAGGAGAGAAGGCATTCGCTATGCCAGGATTCAGCTATATGATAATGACATTTATTTTATTCCAAGGAATGTTGTTCATCAGTTCAAGACAGTCTCAGCTGTATGCAGTTTAGCATGGCACGTTCGACTCAAGTTGTATCACTCAGAGGAGGACACTGCTCAGAATACAGCTGCTCATGAAACAAGTACATTATCAGATTCCTCATCTTCACTTCTTGGACCTCAAGTTGATAGCAGGGCTGGACCTCAAGTTGATAGTAGGGCTTGTACTGTAAGGAAAACATCCCTGGATTCTGTTTTGTCAGATAAGCTTCACTCTACATATGAATTACAGCAGATTAAACATGAACCTAGTTCATCTGTAAGAATCAAGGAAGAACCTATGAATGTTTGTGTTTCTGAAAAGACTAGAGCACCGAATAATATGGATGGCAAGAATGTTAAAGCAAAATTGGATCATGTTCAATTTACAGAATTTAAGATGGACATAAACTCTAAATTTGAAAACAGTAACAAAGATTTAAAGGACAAATTATATCCTGGAAGTCTCATAAATCTAGTTGACACAAGGCAACATAATTCAGCACATTCAAGTCAAGATAGAAAAGATGATGACGTTTTGTGTTAAGTTTGTACATACCATCTAAAACTCCTTTTTTTTTTTAAAAAAAAACTGAATAATGTAATAAAGATTCATGAATTCTTAAAGCAAGTCAAGGACTTGCTCCCAAATCCTGTTGCAAAATATAGTTTATGTAGCTTTGTAACATTCCTCAGTGCCTGTCCATAACTGTGAATTATCAAAGCACTTAGGGCCAGATGCACTGTAAACACTTGCAGGTCTAAAAGTTCTTAAAAAATTATTTGAGTTGGAGTTCTAAGATTTAGAACAGAGCTGACATTATCATATGTGTTTGTATATACATGAATGTATATGCACACATGTACATATACAGACACACACTTTTTTTAATAACATGAGCCAGAATTCTTTTCAACAATTTACAGATTTTTTCCATAGAGCTTGTTTATACCATTTCTCCCTTCTGCCCACCACCCCTTTTTAACTATATCAGCATAGTAGTGTAAATATCTCTAAAAATCTTTAAGTGTGATTTATACTGAAATATGAGCCATTTAATAAAGGTTCATATAGTAAATACATTTTCTGTTGAGATGGAAAAATTGACAATTCAGTTAAAGCATTTGATCTATTATGTTTTCTGGTATATCCATTTAGGGTGGTAATGGAGTACAAATGTCTATTTTTCAAACTGTCAGTACTTAAATTCCCCATACTGCAAATTTTTTGAAGATTGTTATGAAGGTAGTTTGTGTGTGTGTGTGTGTGTGTGTGTGTGTGTGTGTGTGTGTCTGTGTATAAGGGAATATATGTTTATCATATTTTGCAAAACTTAAAGTGATAAATTTGTGAATATGTGACCTGGAATACTTTTAAAAATAAATATTAAGCAGTAAAGGGGGGCAGAGCAATAGTACAGTGGGTAGGTCATTTACCTTGCATGTGGCCAACTGCGGCTCAGTATTTGGTAGCTTATAAGGTCCTCTAAGCAAGCCTGGAGTAATTCCTGATTAGAGAGCCAGGGATTACCTCTGAGTACTATCAGGTGTGACCCAAATCCAAAAACAAACAGAAAAGCAGTTTAAGGTAATCATTTTGGAATGTTTGGAGAAGCGAAGACCATTAATGGCATCTAACCTTTCTAACTTGTGTGACAAGATTATTTTGTCCTAAACTACTTAATTTAAAATCAGTTGAGTAAGAAATCTCTAGTTATAGAAAATTTATTTGTATAAGTATTTAAAAATATCTTACATTTTTCTTGCAAAGAGGAGAAAAATAAGACAAATACAAACTTAAAAAATAAGGGCAATATATAGAGGTAAAACTAACAAAATAGTAAGTTACCTCAGCTTTTTAAGGACTTCCAGGGGTCCTCAAACTTTTTAAACAGGGGGCCAGTTCACTGTCCCTCAAACCATTGGAGGGTCTGACTATAGTAAAAACAAAACTTATGAACGAATTCTTATGCACACTGCATATATCTTATTTTGCAATGAAGAAACAAAACAGATACAAATACAATATGTGGCCCGCGGGCCATAGTTGAGGACCACTAGGCCTTACCCTAATAAGGATAATGTAATAGCAGCAGCCTCAAGAGCTCTAGAGAAGAAAACTGGAGTAGGAAACAGGATTGTCATTGCCTTACTAAAGGTGATTAAAACTATTCCCTTCAATGAGCACTATTTCAGATTGCATTCACTACTACCCACTGCTAGAATTTAAAAGTCAAATCTCTTTACTGTAGCTTGATGAAAAGAACTTTTATTTTAAGTTTGGTATTCTGGGCTCATGCTTTTCTTTCTTTTTTTTTTTTTGCTGCCTTTTGAGTTAGTGTGCTGTTCTTTCAGTGGCTTCTGCTCCAGCTTCATTTGTGTTATTTATAAAACTGCTTATATTCTAGTTAGAAAGAAACTAAAGTTAGAGGCCTATCAATAGTTAAAAAAAACTGCAGCAGAGATACCATTTCTGGCCCTCAGGTTAAAAGGGTAGAAAATCTTGATGGTTTGTAGGAAATCAATATATTTGTAACATAGGAATTTTTATGGGATAAAGAAAGTATAAATCATGATATTGTAAATAGAAATTTTGTGGGGCTTCTTTTTCCCAGTGAACTTCTATTTTATATGTTACTGTCTCAATGTTCCTGATCACTTTATGTATTTGCATCAATCTTTTAGGGAAAGATACAAATTTATAACAAACCAGTATTGAGAAAAAGGGGTGTGGTTAGAATGCATTTTCTTTTAAAATGAAAATTTACACACACACACACAACAACAACAACAACAATTTGTTTTCTAATTTTCCAGGAACTTAGAAATGCAGGAGGTCATACTGTAATAAAGTGTCTTTAGGGAATCCCTTTAAAATATAGTAGCCTTAAACTTTTAACAATATCTAAAATAACCATAATGGTTGCTTTTAGGTATAGTTTCCTATATAATCTAGTATATTCAAACTTCTCCATATTTAAAAAAAATTGTTTTGTAAAATGCATACCTCTGTTGGACGTGAAGTATAAATCAATGGGCTCAGATTTCTTTTTTTTTTTTTTTTTTTTTTTTTTTTTTTTGGTTTTTGGGCCACACCCTGTGACGCTCAGGGGTTACTCCTGGCTATGTGCTCAGAAGTTGCTCCTGGCTTCTTGGGGGACCATATGGGAGCCGGGGGATCGAACCGCGGTCCGTCCTAGGCTAGCGCAGGCAAGGCAGGCACCTTACCTCCAGCGCCACCGCCCGGCCCCACAGATTTCAAGTTACAACCATGTCACCTTGAATAATGCTTATTTTTCTTACGGGTTATAATTTCAAAATCCTTGAGATGCAGTTTGAGAACTTTTGACTACCTTTGTTACACACAAATTATTTCTATTTCAATATTGCATTATATTAATGGTTTCTAGTTAGTACATTCCAGTTCTTTTTCTGAACACAGGTTTTTTGCTGTTATTTCCAGTTTCTTGGATCACAATAAAGCAGTTAAGATAATAGTTCTGATATGATCTTATTCTATATATTATTGTTACATAAATTATTAAGTTTATATTCAAACTTAAAAAAATAAGGTGACTCGTGTTTTTTACAGTGCTTTTATTTTTAAATCACATTTGTTTATTCCCTGTTAGCTAAATAATATATATTTCATACTCAGGTTAGCTGGTTAGCTAGCAAAAGAATTAAGCATTGTGATATTTAGTTGAAAACTTTACTGAAGCCATATTCATTATCTTCTTGTCACCAAGGCTATTGGCCATATAGAAAAATTAGGTTGATCCAGCCCATGTGTGTGTGTATGTATGTATGTATGTATGTATGTAAGTATGTATGTATGAGTCCAAATGTAAGGTTGTTGGAAATACTATTCTTCGTTCTTCATAATCATTTTTAAGTTTGGGGAGTCAAGAAAGATAGGAAAGATTTTATTTTTTAGCTTAGCCTATTGGTATTTTATCAAGTGTTTGAGTGTAAAAGTTTTTCCTCAAAATACTTAAGACAGGTAGTACCATTTTTGTAAATAATGAATTAACACTTTTGAAAATTTGCATTGAGTTACTTTTTTGGGGGCAAATTCACTGTCATGTAAATTAATTTTATTATTTAGCAAAGATGCAAGATTTGATTTTGGAGTTTGAGAAAAGTTTTTCCTGTCTTCTACCTTTCAATAAATACTAAAATTGATCATTATAATATTTTTGCATTTGTTTTGTAATTATTTTCTCATATTAGACATTTTATGTTTGCTATCTTTAAAAGTTTTTAGTGGAAGTCATAAACCCGATTAATTTGAAATTAATTTGAAATTCTTTTCCTTCTTGAAAACTTATTTATCAGAAGTTGACTTTATACTAACAGAAAATATAATGAGGATTTCCTTAAACAGAGTTGCTGAGCTAAGGCAGATATGAGCACTAGGATGTTTTGATCACCTCGTTCCTTTTAGACAAGACTCATTCTTTCCCTGGAGAAGGACAATTTGTTAATTGTTTTCCAGTCTATCAAGTTGATAAAATGTGACTGTATTCAAGTTTTCTGACTGGTGGGATGCTTCACAGTCTTTCTCCCTGATATAACCATTTGATTTATAAATAAAATTTGCTGATTTTATGATTCTTCTTCATGGAAAAATTATGTTTATAAAATGTTTTGTACTGACATAACTTAGATAATTAAGGTGAATCATTTGACCCTCCTGGCCTATTACATTATTATTGTTATCAATTGTATATTGGCTACAGAAGGAATAATTAGCTTTTAGATAATCAAGGACCTAAAAGCTTCAGATATTGTATATTTTTACTGTGGGAGTAGGGAAAGGAAAGGGATATTTTCTTGCATATCACATTATCTTTCTTTCCAGGACTTGAGATTTAGGGAATGTAAAGAAGCTGAGAATAAAATGTTGAAATTCATGTTGAGATATTAAAGTAAAATTTATGATTTGTATGTATTACTCTTATCTGACTTCCAAGAATTGCACTATTAAAATATAAACACTCTGGATCTTTCTGCCCATGTTGAAATGTAAAATTTATGCCTCTTTTTAAAATGTTTAATCTTTGTTTCCTTCATAGCTGTTGTATAAGTAAAAAGTATGAAATATAAAGAATTCATAGATTTCAATATAAATGCAAGTACTTTTCAAAATAGGGTTTACAATTTGTCAGTTCTTTATTTCTCCTTGAATATTAAAAAATATTGTTGAGGTCCTTTCATGGCAGGGTTCAGGAGTTCACACTATTGCCAAAAAAGCAACACATATTCAGTGCATGTATTCTAGCTTTTGAGCTCTATTCCGGTCCATTTTTGTTTTTAAATTTTGCCAGGTTTTTATGTTTAAAAGTATTAAGAGGCACTTCCAAAAATCCTCCTGAGTTTGACTTTTCATTTGTGTATATGTGGCAGCATGGGAAGGTGTGGTGGCAACACCTAGTGAGATTCAGGGGCTATTACTACCTCTGCTCTGATTATGGTGCTATGGTTTGGAAACAGGTGATGGCTTTTCGGCTGGCTGCAAGCAGTGCAAATGACCCTTAAACCTTGTACTATCACTCTGGCCAGTGTGATTTTTGTTTGTACTCTTGTTCTATTTTTTCCTCAAGGTTGAAAATCTGTCTTTGCTTTCACTTCATCTTGCATGCATTTGTCATCTCACTACCTTAAAAATAATTGTACTGGTGCCAGAGCAATAGCATAGGAGGAAGGTCATTTGCCTTGTAGACGACCCAGGTTCAATCCCCAATATCCTATATATATGGTCTTCTAAGCCTGCCCGGAGTATTTTTTGAGTACAGATCCAGGAGTATAACCCCTGAACCCTGCCCTATGTGGTCCAAGACCAAAAGAAAAAAATTTTCATTTAATCTTCAAATTTAATAATTGAAATGGATTCCTTTGCCAAAAATAATGGTTTTTCGCTGATAGTATTTATTATAATTTCCCACAATTATTCTTAAAACTTTGACCTATATGCTCTTTTTGTTAATTGGATGGCTCTTTTAAGTTTTAATTAAAAAGTTATTTTAGGCATTGTGGTTTATAGTATTGTTCATGGTAGGGTTTCATGAGTAATGATCCCTTATCAGAACATCCACTTCTCTTCACCCAGTAGTCTGCCCCCCCCCCCCCACATAATAACCTCCCATTCTTTCCCTGAGATAAGTTTCCTAAGGACAGCCAGTTATCAATTTCTGTTGCCCTTGGGTATTTGTTATACCCCCACTAAGACTATATTGATTACACACCAACCCTTTTTTGAGGTGGTCCTTCCAAGCTATGTCAGCTCCTGGGATCAGGTTGTAGAACCAAAGATTGCAGTGCTGCTCAGGCACAGTTACATATATTTAATCAGATGTTTGGGGGCTAGGGAGCTCTAGGGCTACATTCTGTGTTCTCCAGGGGCCAGGTGATGAAGATAAAACGTGGATCAGCTGGTTATCCATTTATTCTCCATGTTTCTTTTTCCTCCAGCTTTTATTAGGTAATACCTAATCGCTGTGCTACCACTCCAGCCCCATAGACCACTATTTTTGTGTGACTTGTCAGGCAAGACTAATTTTATTTTTACTTAAAATTTTTGAAATAGTAAGTCAAGTGAGACAATATATTTTGTTTCTGAAATTATATGAAATTTAAATGGAAAGAAGGAAAGACAGAAGCTATATTGTACACTTTATAATGTCACTACAGGGGCCTGAGTGATAGCACAGCGCAGCGCATTTGCATTGCACGTGGTTGACCTGGGACAGACTCAGGTTCGATCTCCAGCTTCCCATTCAGTCCCCTGAGCCTGCTAGTAGGACAGGCTAAACGCCACCAGGTGTGACCCAAAAACCAAAGGGGAAAATATGTCATTACAGGAAAGTTTTGCTTCTTGTTTTTTGGTGCAGGGATACAGGAATGTTTAGGCCACACCCAGCGGTGCTCAGGGCTTACTCTTGGGTCTGTTTAGGGATCACTCCTGATTGTGCTGGGGATCAAACTGGTGCCAGTTAGCACCCTAATCCCTGTCCTGTTTCCAGCCTTTAACTTGATATCTTTTTTTCCTCTGAGAAATACTTAGGTAATAATACTATTATGTAGTTCTCTAAATTATAAAATCCTTTATAGTTTCCATTTTTAAAAAATTAAATCACTGATAGTTAAAGTTGTTAATAATTGAGCTTTGGTCATAGTGTTTCAACACTTTTCACCAGTGTTCATATTCTGCCACCCATTTCCCCAATCATACCCTCATGTCCCTAAGGCAGGCACTTCTCTTTTTTTTCATTTAGGCACAATGGTTTGGAATATTCTCACTGAAGAAGTAGCATACATATCCCTTTACTTACATCTTTTAGTTCATTTTTTTTTAAGGAAATGGAGCCAGAGATTAAGGAAATTTTTTTTAGTACATTTTTTTAAGGAATGGAGCCAGAGATTAATTTTTTTCTTTTTTCTTTGGTTAGGTTTAGGGTAAGATTCAGGATTAGGGTTAAGGTTAGGTAGGCTTGTTTTTTTTTTTTTTTTTAATTTGATCACCATGTTTACAAAGATTTTCATACTGGGGTACTTTATTTCCTTTCATTTTCCAGCCTTTGTCTAGAGTGATTACGTCCAACTGTCATATTTTTACTTCCCACCCATCTTTTGTTGTCTTTGAATATTCTTCTCATACTATTTATAGTATATATATAAAATATATTTAATACACATGAGTGTGATCATTCTATGTCCCTCTAATTCATTTCACTCAGCATATTCTTCATGTTGAACTACATATAAGTAAATTTCATGGCTTCAATTTTCCTAACAGCTTCATAGTATTCCATTGTGTAGTTGTATTTAGTTTCTTTATCCACTCATCTGTTCTTGGGTAATTGATTTGGCTTTTTCCAAATTCCAGATTCTGAACAGTGTTGCAGTGAACATGAGGGTGCATATGCCTTTTCTGCTTTTTATTTTTGGTATATTAATTCCCAGGAGCAGTAAGTACTATTGGTTTGAATGGCAGCTCTATTTCTAGGTTTGTTTTGTTTTGTGTCTAAATCCATCAGTGCTCTGGGGTTACTCCTGGCTATACATTCAGGAATCATTCTGGTAGTGCTTGGGGGTACCATATAAGATGGCAGGGAATTGAACCTGGGTCTGCCATGTTTAAAGAAAGTGTCCTATCTGCTATGTAATCTCTAGTCATCCCCCCTTTCAATTTCTAGTTTCTTGAGGGAAGTCCATATTGTTTTATCAGAAGTTTGGACCAGTTGACATTCTCACCAGCAATGAATGAAAGATCTGGTTCCTTATAGAAATTAAGTTTTCTTCTGTTTTAATTCTATGATAGATCAAACCAACTGTTTGATTCAATCAAATTAGGAATTTCATAACTTGGAACATGATGTTTCCCAGATGATTCTTTTCAGTTCTAATTTTAGGTACCTAGAAAGACTAATATATCAGTTACTGGGAAAAGTGACCAATTTTATTTAGTCTAGCTTTATAATTTCAAATAATAAGTAGTTATGGCTGAAACTTTTGTCATGCTATATATACAAAACAAAAATAGACCACAATACTGTATTTGAGCTTTCCACAATTACTAGCAGTCATAATTAAGTTTCTTTGTTAGATTTCTTGGAGGTGTTAAAGATAGAATACAGAGTCTTACATGCAAACCAAGTTTTTTACTACTGAGCTCCAGGCCTTTTTAGATACTTTAAAATTAACACTACATTTCCTCCCAGAGTTAAATTGAGGGCTGCAAAGGCTAATAACAATATTCCTGTTATAAGGTCCTAAAACATGTTAAGTCCATGGAATTTTATTTGCGTTTGGGTGGTTGATCGATGTGGGAATGACAAAACCAGGGGTGCTCAGGGCTTATTTTGAGTGGGTTCGGGGCCATACCAGGAATTGGGTATAAAACCAGGGTTGGCGGGGCAAGCACCCTACTGCCTGTACTATTGCTCTGGCCCCAGTCTTTGCACTTTATTTTAAAAGTATTGACACCTCTGCCTTTTTTGAATTTGGGTAGGTATTTTATGTCTTAAACACAGATATTTCTGAGAGAGGCAGTATCTCTCTAAGACTTCATAGATGGCAGGCACAAAGTGTGACTGCCTGACCTAACCAAATGTTTGGTTCCCTTAAAGTCCAGGGGTCTCAAACTCAATTTACCTGGGGGCCGAAGGAGGCAAAGTCGGGGTGATCCTTGAGTGCAAAGTTAGTAGTAAGCCTTGAACATTGAGGGGTGTGACCCAAACAACTAAAACAAAACAAAAAAAGGGCCACAAAATGTTGTACGGAGGGCGTGAGCTCCATCTGATAAAAATCTGCCAAACTTGGATTCCTTCTGAATGTAAAATTAAATGTAAAATTAAACTTCAGTGACTTAGGTTTCTTTTCAAGCACAAATGACTACTTTGTCAAAAGCAATATTAGAACTGGTTCCTCATATTCAGGAACTAGTACCTCATAAATCTTCCTCATAAAGATTTAGTGTTTATTACATATAAACTACATGTGTATAAGTGACTATTGAAGAGTCAAGAAAAAAGGTTCAAAACAAACTTTTATTTACAGAAGATATTTATAATTCAAATACTGGATAATCAAACTTTCAGTTGACTAGAAGTCACCAAGATAGTTTTATGGAAGCAGTATTAAACAACATTTTAGTTCTCTGGTATTCTTCAAGCTTGCAAAAGATTCAGACTTTAATGACAGCTTACTGAACAGCAATAAAATGAGACGTTCCGAGAAGTCAGTCTCTTACCAAAAAAACATTATATCCAAGCTCTATCAATGCTCCAGCCAGTAAGGCCCATAAAGGAATAAAGACATAGGACAGATTCATGGTAGTAAACTGTTCCAGTCGAGCACAGAGTGCAAGGCAGAAGGCTAATTTAAGTAACATTGCAATGAGATACCAGGCTTTTTTTTTAATATTGTGTGATCCATGTCGGGGGTCAAAGCCAGACTTGCATCGCCCAGCCATTTTCACAATCAGCATAACAAGAAGGATCGTGTCAAATATCCAGACTGGAATAAATATGAGGAACCAGTTCCAAGGTGCCTTCTCATCCAGTTTCAACACCAACATGATCAAGAAGAGTAATGTGAAAAGCCAGGTGAGTAGCACTCTCTGAGCCAAGGACATTCTCATTTAAACAGTTTAAAGAGGCTGCTTCGGAGTCGAAAAAAGGGAAATATAGCCTGAGAAGGGGAAAAAAAAAAAAACAAAGGTTGTTCTATATCACAGAAAAACAATCTATTCTTAAGTGAACAAAGCTGATTACCATTCAGATGCCATTTCAATTTCTTTAATAATATAGCCACAGCACTCCTCATAACTATGACAACACAATGTAACATTTTTAGTATATATACTTGGTATAATTTCTATTGAAAGTCCAGAACAGGTTATTTTATTGCACTGCAATCACTCAACCTACTAAATTCATAAGTTTACTTATGAACTGATTTCTGCATTGTAGAATTTTTAAGGTCTATAATTTGCATATCTACATATTTATTCAGAGTGCTAACAAAATGAAAATACAGCTAATTAAAAATTATGAAGGCATCAAATAGAATGAAGATTTTAAGGATCTCAGTGAGCTAAAATAGACAACACTGGATTTTCAGGTTGTTTTTTTTTTTTTTTTGGAGGGGGGGCACACCCAGCAGTGCTCAGGGATTACTCCTGGCTTTACACTCAGAAATCCCTCCCAGGCCCTGAAGAGATAGCACACAGGTTTGCCGATCCAGGACCAAAGGTGGTTGGTTGGAATCCTGGTGTCCCATATGGTCCCCCCGTGCCTGCCTAGAGCTATTTCTGAGCAGACAGCCAGGAGTAATCCCTGAGCACCACCGGTGTGGCCCAAAAAACAAAAAACAAACAAAAAAGAAATCTCTCCCGATTGGTTCGGGGGACCACATGGTAGGTATGTCAGGGATCGAACCCAGGTCTGTCCCAGGTCAGCCACATTCAAGGCAAACTACCGCTGTGCTATACTTCCTGCCCGTGGATTTTCAATTTTACTCTATTGGTTTTATGTATTTAAAGTTTCTCTTTAAGGCCTGAGAGATAGCACAATGATAGGCTGTTTGCCTTGCATGTAGCTGGCCTCGGACAGACCCAGGTTCAAAATCTCCAGCATCCCATAGGGTTCTGTGAGCCTGCCAGCAGCAATTTCTGAGTGTAGAGCCAAGAGTAACCCCTGAACACCACTGAGTGTGGCCCCCAAACCAGAAATAAGTAAAATTTCTCTTTAAAATTATTATAAATACCTATTTTCTCAATCTAGAATCCCCCCTTAATATATATTTTAGGGGGATTGTGAGTATTTCAGTTTTTCAGTATTTGTAAGTGCTCTACATTGAGACTTCATATTCAGAGTATTAAAGAAAATTTTCTACTATGTCTTTTTATTGCTTAAATCAGTAATTCATTAAAGTCTGGAATTTTGATTAGGAATGTAATTCGCTACAAACACTTAAATGTTAATAGGCATTATTTAATCTTTTTTAGATTATTCAATCTTTACATACATGATTATAGCATGTTATCAACCTTGGTATATTACTTTTGTTTTTGTTTTTTGGCCACACCTGGTGACGGTCAGGGGTTACTCCTCACTATGCGCTCAGAAATCGCTCCTCGCTTTGGGGGACCATATGGGACTCTGGGGGATCTTACCAGGGTCCGTCCTAGGCTAGCTATTGCAAGGCAGACGCCTTACCTCTAGCACCACAGCTCCGGCCCTGGTATATTACTTTTATTAGTTTTTTTAAACTTTATTGATTGGTTTTTGGGCCACACCCAGCAGCACTTAGGGGTTACTCCTGGCTCTACATTCAGAAATTGCCCTTGGCAGACTGGGGGACCAGATAGGATGCCAGGAATCAAACCGGGTCCCTCCTGGGTCAGTAGCATGCAAGGCAAATGCCCCGCTGTGCTCTCTCTGGCCCCACTTATTTTATTTTATTTTATTTTTAGTTTTTGGGCCACACCTGGTGGTGCTCACAGGTTACTCCTGTCTCTGTGCTCAGAAATTGCTCCTGGCAGGCTTGGGGACTATATGGGATGCTGGGGATCAAACCCAGGTCTGTCCCAGGGCAGCCACGTGCAAGGCAAACTCCCTACCACTGTGCTATCACTCTGACATGGTATAGTGAAAATAGAATGGGAAATCAAATTCTAAAGATTGCATGCAACTAAAATGAGGAACTAACAAAAAAGGTAACATGTAAATAGTTAATAACATTTTATTCCCTTTAAATATTTGGAGGAGCATATATGACCTATCATGAGACTAAGAAAAGGTTAAAATTGTTGATAAAGGTGAATTTGATTACAAAACGAGGGAAAATGGGTTAGGGAGACGACTGTATGGGCTGGAGTACATGCTTTGAACATAGGAAACCTGTGTTTAATCTGGTATGGCATGATACCTTGATACTGCTGAGTATGACCCTCAAACCATGTGTTAATAAAATGTGAAAAACAAGCTACAAGACAGTAAATGACTGAAGATCGAGAAGACATTCATGGAAAGACAAAAAAAGGTGGTAGTAATATATATCTAAGAAGGAAACTGGCTAGCTAAATCAAATGCCCTAGTCTAGTATGCTGAGTTAAATATATTCACTATATTTAATAAACATAATATATTAAGGGGGGGGCAGAGTGGTGGCGCACGCAGTAAGGCATCTGCCTTGCCCGCACTAGCCTAGGACGGACCGCGGTTCGATTTCCCAGCCTCCCATATGGTCCCCCAAGCCAGGAGGGATTTTTTTTTATTTTTGGGGCCACAAAGGCTAGCCCGCGCAAGGCAGACACCTTATGCCCTGCGCCACCGCCCCAGCTCCAACCAGGAGCAATTTCTGATCACATAGCCAGGAGCAACCCCTGAGCGTCACAGGGTGTGGTTTTAGAAAAGACATGAAGGAAACACCTTCACAGTTGTGAAGCGCCTGTGAAGGTGTTTCCTTCATGTCTTTTCTAAAAGACAGGGGCTAACTGGATGCACAAGGATATTTCAATAAGAATATGTAAGTTTATTGTTTGCACTCATCTTGTTTACTTAAATGGCAAATGACTTATTCTGCAATTTGAAAAGCAGATGCTTTTGTTCCCCTGAAAGCATTTGCTGAGTTCTTGGCAGAGCATTTGCATAATACAATGTGCTATGGAATTCGGAAGGGGGTGTGTGCTGATATGGGTAACTATTGAGGGGCTTCACATGTAAATCAGGGTTTGTCCAACCCGGATAAATACAATTCTATCTAGACATTCTGGTGAATGTTTAAGAAATTGCAATGCACTTGCTTCCACATCAGCCATTGGGTGCATCAAGTTTACTATTTCCTCAAAGAACTGAGCAGTAAGTACCAGGTCACAGGAAGAGACGGTTACTGGGGAAAGGATGTACGTAGAGCAGTCCTGTGACTACAAGTCACAAAAAGCGGGATGCAACTGGGCTTAGCTGTCAAGCTGGAAGCTACGCAAGGAAAGATTATAAAGGGCTTCCCTCAGAGTTAGAGAAGACGCACAACCCCGATTCTATTCATTCAGTCATTCATTGGTCGTCCGGTATTCAGCAATCCTCTTAGCGTCCTGCAACGGTTTTGTTTTCTCCCTAAGGTAAGGAGGGGCGGTGGCATACCTTGAGGCAAAAGTGTGTTTAATGACGTACTGCATTGCTCACGTGAAGGGGAGTTTGTGTGTCTGTTCAAAACGATGATGCCCCCCAAGTCGAGCCTGAAGGCAGCTCCCCGCAGTGCCCACTTGCACTCAGTCTGGGTGTCCCCAGCCCCACACTTCCTCTCGCTGCAGCTGGGTCTCCTCTCCCAAGGGAACTAACTCTCCTGCACCCGAAGACGGCCGCGCTTGACCTAGAACCGCGTCCTGCAAGGAGCCTCCGTCTCCCCAATCTCCGCGTCTCGGGCACGGGCCTTACGAAGGGGTTCCCGAAGTGCGCTGGCTCTTGGCCCGCAACCGCCCCCAGGAGGCCTCGTCCTCCGAGCCCCGCCCTGAGCCTCTGGAATCGGGGCCACGAGCGCGGCTCGGCGGAGTGCGTGTGGCCGACAGGGAGCGTGAAGGCGGCGGGGGCCGGGCGCCGCAACCCCGAGCGAGGCCTGGGCGGCCCGGGGGCTGGAAGGCAACGGGGGAGCGGAAGCCGCTCCCTCTCCAGGTCCCGGACTCACCTGACAGCGCCGCCGGCCAGAGAGCGGAGAGGCGCGCGAAGCCCCGGCACCCGGCCAGCTGGGATCCTCAGCCTGCGGCACACTTTCTCCCCCATTTAATCCACAACTCCGTCACATGATAACCGAGAGAGCGGAGCGGAGGCCCTCCTCTCCAGACGCCCGCGGTGGAGGCGTTCACGGCTCGACCTCGGGGCCACGCCCACATCCGGGGCCGAGTCGCCCCGCCTCTGCGCCCGTGCGATTGGCTGGCGAGCGCGCCAATCTTGTCCCAGCGCTCCTTTCCCCGCGCTCATTGGACGATTCGGCCGCCGGTGCAAACCAACCGTCGTCTCCTTACTTTCCGGTTCGTCGAAAAGGCGTCAATCCAAGAAGACGCTGGACCCGCCCCTCGGTTCCTATTGGTCTGGAGCAGAGCCCAGCGGCGCTGATCTTCGCGTCCATCGGACGCCTCAGGTGTCAATCGTAGAGCGCGAGCGCTTGGTCCCGCCCCGGCCCCGCCTTCTGCTCGGCCTCCCGCCAGCGCGCCGAGACTGCAGGCAGGCTCCGGCGCTAAAGCCTGCGGGAGAGGAGGTGGGGCGACGACTCTGGAGGCAGCGCGCCCGCCCGCCGGCCGCCCGCTCTCGCTCCCTGTCTCGCTCCCTGTCTCTGCTCCGAGGCTTCCTCGGCGGCGGCTGCGGCGGCGGCGCTTCCCGTGCCCTCCTCGCGCGCGCCCTCGAGCCGCCTCCTAGCGGCGCGGCTCCTCCGGTAAGCGCCGCAGCGCTCTCCCTCGGGCTGGGCGGGCTGCGCCGAGGTCGTTGGATGCGGGCAGAACCCTGGATGGATGGACGGAGGGCGGCCGGGGGCGTCCGGCTGCGGGCCTAGGGGGGCGCGGGGGGGGGCTCCCCCTGGACGCGGCTGCGGCTCCTCCGGGTCCTCGCATCCTTCGGCCGGTGTCTGGCGGAGGAGGCTGCGTCGCGCTCGCTCTGCGCCAACCTCCCCTGCGGGGCCCCCGCTGGGTGTCGGGGGGCGCGGGCGGCTGCCCGGGGGCTTGGCGGCGCCCGTGGTGCTGAAGGCTGAACCCGGGCTGCGGGGCTCCTCGCCGTCTCGCGCGCGCGCGCTCTGCCCGTCCCTCGGCCGCACACAATGCGGGACCCGCGAGCTGCTGCTACCTGCTGTGGGACCGGGCGCGCGTATTGTCTCCTTTCTCCAGCCTCGCTTCCCTCCCTCCCTCCCTCCCTCCCTCCCTCCCTCCCTCCCTCCCTCTCCCTCTCACCTTCGTCAGGTCCAGCTTGGGGCTGGGGGGTCGTGCCACGGTTCTAGCAGCCTCTTTTCTTTCTTTCTTCTTTCAATTTTTATTTTCAGCCCGGCAGAAACAAGGAACTGCTGGCCATCACACTCTTCTGATTAGGGAAGTGCAGAGTCTGGAACAATTTATGCATCTCCTTACTCGTGTGACGTGCCCACTTTTGTGCGTGCTGCACGCATGCTTGCAGTCGTCTTTCGATGGACTGGCTCTCTCTGTCCTTTTCTCCGCTTGATTTGGAAATTGTTCTCTTATGCGTGGCTTTGATTTTTATAGTATTTAGTGAGCTCTAAGGTATTGGCTATTTTAAGATGTCTCTCTCTCCCTCTCTCTTTTTCTCCCCCCCTCTCTCTCCCTCCCTCTCTCTCTCTCTCCTCTCTCTTTCTCTCAGACTGGTAGAGCTGTAGTATTTGTGTTCTTAACCTTAGTGTCTTCTCTCGCTTTTAGGAGCGAGATGTATTTTTCTTTAATGTTTTATGCAGAACTGGACTTTATTTTCTATAACATTTAAAATGGGGAAGGTCATTCTAAGTGTTAGAAAACAGCAGTTGGCTTGAAAAGCTGTGACTTAGTGCTTTGAACTCCTTACTTTCTTCACGAGTGAGGTCTGCTCCTTTTCGTATAAGGACATGGGTATACCCTGTCAGATTGACTCGGATTCTAGAAAACTGGAAATCTAGAGCTTTGGGAGAAGAGCCATACCTGGCACCGGACAGTAAGGTGTTTGTAGGAAAATTTCTACCAGTCCCTAACGCAGGTTGGTGTCTTCAAGCATGGAATAGTGTAAATATAAACCTTTTTCTTTCTTTTATTATTACTATTTTTATTATTATATTTTTTTGCAACACCCGACTATGGGCTTACCCCTGGTTTTGTGCTTAGGGATCATTTCTGGAATTGCTGGGGAACTACTATATGGGGTGTGGGGTATAGAACCTGGGTTGGCTGCTTGCAGGGCAAGTTCTCTCTCCGCTGTACTTTGGCTCAAGCCGAGTGTGGGCATTTGTAAAGTGGGAGTTATCTGCTTTCACATATTAATAACTCTGGTAGGGCTTGAAAATGTGTCGTCTAATAAGGGCACTTCTATGTAGTCAAGCTCCTGAAACTTTTGAGCCCATACTGGCACCGAAAAAGTTGAACCTAAATGTCAAGAAGATAGCCCGAGCAACTTTTATTTATTTATTTATTTATTTATTTATTTATTTATTTATTTATTTATTTAGGCCACACTCTGCTGCACTCAGGGGTTACTGCTGGCTCTGCTCTGGAATTACTCCTGCAGGCTCAGAGGCTCGCTTTGATCCCCTCTCCAGCAACTTTTTGCTTTGCTCTGTTTTGGGGCCACACCCAGTGATGCTCAGTGGTTTTTCCGGCTCTGTTCTCAGAAATCGCTCCTGGCAAGCTCAGGGGACCATATTGGATGCTGGGGGATAGAACCTGGGTCCGTCCAGGTCGGCAGTGTGTGAGGTAAACAAACGTCCTACTGATGAACTATCATTCCTGTCCCCCAGCAACTTTTAAACTGAACTTTTTTGTCTAGTACATTTGAGACAAAGTGGTAAGGATGCTGTAATGGGAAAGAATTTATTAAATGGAACCAAAGAAAATATAGGGTGATATGTATAAATAGTATGGATGTTTCTATTTTATCTCATGTAGTCTTTAATAATACTGTGAGGAGAGTAATGTGATTACTCTTCCTTGTTTTGTATATAAGTTAGCCAAAACTTAGGTTGGCACTTTTTTTTTAAAGTTCTGTATGGGATTCACATTCAGTCAGTTTAAAAGTCTGCAATTCTGCACTTTATATTACATGGTAAACGTGTAGCTTCTTGAAGACTTGGTAGAGACTAATAAGTGGAAAATAATGCTGCCAAACCATAAGCTGAATAGGCGTATTTTATGTAGTCAGTAACACTTTTACATCAATGAAGTCATCAGCATTGTTGAGTGATGCTGGGTATATTGAGATGGAGTCATCTTTCCTATTTCTCCAAGGAGGAGTACCTTGAAGAGATAGATATTTCAAAAAATTTTTGATAATACAATATAAACTAGGATAGAATGCCATAAAATCTGTGGTTTTGCTGGGGGAAAAATGGTTGTTAAGACAGACCAGTCTGAATTCTTTTTACACTTTGGGAGTTTGCACATGATGTAGCATCCTTTTAAGTTTCAGTTATCTTATATGTTAGAGGGAAAAAAATAATACTTCCAACGGGAGCATTAAAATTAAGTATTAAATTTTGTAAGGTACAGGCAGTTAATAAGGATGAAAAAGAATGCATGAATAATTTTAAGAAAGTAGCAGGGCTAGGGAGATACTCAAGTTGCTAAACCTTGAGTTAAGTTCCCCATGCCCTCCATTCTCCATCATTACTGGTTACGGACCTGTTGGCCCTAAAGTACCACCACATAGAGCACAGGAATAGCATGTCCATGCTATCTGAACAAGAAGCACGATTTCAGAACAGGACTGGATTGTGGAGTGAATCACAATTCTAGTTTTATAAAAACAATTTGTGAACACCAAACTTAAATGGCAATTGTATATGAAAGTGCCAGAGCAAATTGAGTACTACAAAATTTTGGTTGTTGGAAATTACATGCTTCGATACTTATCTACTTAGTTAAGAAAACCGTAGCTGTTTGTGAATTATTACATATTTACTTGATACTTTTCAGTGTTTATTTTACTTACTGCCAATTAAAAAGTGTTTCCAAATGTGACCAGCTAAACAACTTTTTTTTTCTGTCATTGAGATATTTTATCCTAAGTTGTAAAAAAAAAAATGAAACCCCAAATAACACATCACTAGAGGCATTTGTATTTAATTTGTGGATTATATTACAGGATTAGTTTGAAAAGATTTTATTTTCTGGCCATATCTCTCAGTGCTTAGGGGTGACTCCTGGCTCTGCTCTCAAGAATTATTTCTGGTGGACTTTTTTTTGGTTTTTGGGCCACACCCTGTGATGCTCAGAGGTTACTCCTGGCTATGCGCTCAGAAGTCATTCCTGGCTTGGGGGACCATATGGGACGCCGGGGGATCGAACCGCGGTCCGACCTAGGCTAGCACTGGCAAGGCAGACACCTTATCTCTAGTGCCACCGCCCGGGCCCTCCTGGTGGACTTTGAGGAAGCATCATGGAGTGTCAAGGATTGAACCTGGGTTGACTGTGTGCAAGGACCTCTGTGTTGCATCACTCCAGATCCTAAAAGACCTTTTAAAGGGATGGGGCTGGAGCAGTAACACAGCAGTAGGGTGTTTGCCTTGTACGGAAAAAAAAAAGACGTTTTTAAGGGAAGTGTTTTTTTCTCTTTATCTCTTTTTCTAGTTTGTAGTCATATAAACTCAACATTGAAAACAACCCTGTGTATGTATGTCTGTGCATATGTGCTTGTGTATACACACACATACAGTATTTTCTGAACCCAAACTTTTGGTATGACAAAAGAACAGATGTTTTAAGTTGGAACTGCCCTTGAAAAACTGACAATTTCAGTTTCTGCCCTCTCAGGTTAGCATAGAGACATAAGTATTCATTTTGGGTTTATAGACATGGAACATCATTTGATGACTATAATCATATGACTAACTTGAAAATATTAAATGGAACGTAAAAAGCTGTGTGTATCTTTGTCTTGTTCATTAGCCTCTTACAAATTGCCAAAATTACACAAATTACAGAGGTGAGTTTTCAAATTACAGAGGTGAGTGTTCAGATGAGACAATCCAACTGCTTCCTAGAAGAAGTAGTTTTAGAGCACCAGGAAAGAAAATTAACTGGATGTCTTTTTGAGTTGTGAACAGGAACCAGGGCAGGAAATGGCTGTGGCTGAACCTCTACCTGATAAAAATCATAACATGATTAAATTTGACATTTAATGAGAGGAAGTTCGGGGGAGTAAAAGAGCACTATATGCAGCTTTCCAGTTTCAGAAACACTTAAGGGAAAGGGACTATTAAAAGTCTATCTATAGAAAATTTGAAAACATAATAGAAACTTGAATTTGTTGCTGAATGGAAGCATTCTATTAAACATTAAGTAAAATATTTGTTATACATGTAGGTTCAGGTCTTAATTCTGCTGTCTACAGTTTATGTCACTGTAGTATTTCTGTATTTTCATGAGGTTAAAATTTATTAATTAGGGTCACAGAGATAGCGCAGTGGTAGGTCGTTTGCCTTGCACGCAGTCAATCCAGGACTGATGGTGGTTCAAATCTCGGCATCCCATAAGGGTTCCCCATTTCTGCCAGGAGCGATTTCTGAGTGCAGAGCCAGGAGTAACCCCTGAGCGCTGCCTGGTGTGACCCCCTCCAAAAATTCATTAATTCAATGAAAGAATATACTTTGCAAGTTTTTTTAATGAGCCACACCCAGTGGAGTTCAGGTTATTCCTGACTTTGCACTCAAAAATCACTCCTGGTAGGGTTGGGGGACCATATGGGATACTGGAGATTAAACCCAGATCATCCATGAGCAAGGCAAATGGTCTACTCACTGTGCTATTGCTTTGGGCCCAAAATACTTTGCAAGATTTTGACAAATGATTCAGTGTAAGTGCATCACTTGCCTGCTGTATAAGACTTGTTTAAGAAATGGTTGCTGAAATTATTTGATGAAGGCTAGAGTGTGTGGTTTTTATTTTTTATCTATTTATCTTCTGTCTGTATTCGCAGATAGGGTAAGGAAAGTCAAAAAGTGGCCAACAAATAAAATAGTGAAAGGAGACACCAGGATGTTTAAAACGGTAATGGAGAGGTGAATAAAGAGTCATTGCAGTAGTTTTGAGAAAACTGGTTGGCTATATGCAAAAAATTGAATTCAGACCTCTTTCTAACATCATGCACAGAAGTCAAATCAAAATGGATAAAGACCTTGATATCTGACCTGGGTTCATAATGTACGTAGAGGAAAATATAAGCAGAACTCTATGACACTGAAGCTAAAGGCACCTTCAAAGATGAAACATCACTGACTAAGCAAGTGGAAGCAAGATAAATGAGAATACATTAGACTAAGAATCTCTGCACCTCAAAGGGAATGATGACCAGAATATGAAGATTGCGCACAGAATAGGAGAGATTATCTATATAACCACTCATCTGACATGGGGTTAATATCCAAGATATACAAAGAACTTTACAAGAGGGGTTAATATCCAAGATATACAAAGACCTTTACAAGAGGGGTTAATATCCAAGATATACAAAGAACTTTACAAGAAAAATATCCAACTCTATTAAATAATGGGGAAAAGAGATGAACAGAAACTTTCTCAAAGAAGAAATACAAATGGCCAAAAGACATATGAAAAAAATGTTTCTTATCATTAATCACTAGGGAGATGCAAATCAAAACAATAAGATATCTCATACCATAGAAACTGGCACACATCAAAAAGTATGAGAATTCCCAGTGCTGTCTTGGATGCAGGAAGAAAATGACTCTTAGTCACTGCTTATGGGAATGTGGACTGGACCAGCCTTTTGGGAAAATGAGATGAACACTCCTCATAAAACTAGAAATTGAGTTTCCATGTGACCCAGTAGTACTGCTCCTGTACCCAAAAACAATGCAGAAAGGCTTATGCAATTTCATGTTTGTTGCAAGACTATTCATGATAGTCAAATCTGGTACCCGAGAACAGATAAATGGATAACGAAGCCATGCTACATCTAAACAGTAGAATACTATGCAGCTGTTAGAAAAAATGAAATCATGAAATACATTCATACATGGTTGGATATGGAAAGTATTATGCTGAGCAAAATAAATCAAAGGAGAGGGATAAACATTAAAATGATTACATTCATTTTGAGATATAAAAAGAAGATATTATAGTATTAATATTCAAAGACAATCAAAATGAGAGTCAAAAGAACCTGTTCATGGAAGCTTGCCACAATAGCAGGAAAGTGAAGTTAGGACAGAGAAGGGACCACTATGACAATGATAGTTGGAAATAATCACACTGGACAAGAACTAAGTGCTGAATGGAGAGAAAGTGATATGTATGATAACCCCTCAGTAACAGTGTCTAAAGGGGAAAAAGGTAGAAGAAAAATTTGTCTGCCACAGAAGCAGGGGAGAGGGCAGAGAAGAGGGTGGAAAGGAAACTGGGGACTTTGGTGTTGGAAAATGTGCACTGGTGAAGGGTATTGTACACTAAATGGCTGAAACTCAGTCTTCAACAACTTTGTGACTATCTCACGATGATTCAATTAAGAACTTATTAAACAAATCAAATAAATAAGAACATATGAAAAAGAACTAGAGAGGAAATTGGTTCCAAAAATGCCCATGAAATGTAGTTGAATCCTTATAACTATCAAATAAAATGAATTTTATTTGAATGGGGAAAAAAAAGAATATTGGGTGGAGTGTTCTAAATGTCAGATAATAGTTGAATGATAGAATTGTTCAGATCTTATATATTCTTACTTATTTTTATGTCTATTTCTGTTAATTTTTGAGAGTATGCTGTTAATTTGTGGGGTGGACACCTGACTGCTCAGGCATCACTCCCTGCAGTGCTCAGGAATCAAGGTAATGATGGGTAATGGTAATGGTAATGGTGGGGATTGCATCTGGGTAGGCTGTAGTCAATGCAAGCATCCTACTCACTGTACTCTCTCTGGTTTGAGAGAATGCTGTTACAGTCTGTCTATAATTGTAGAATTACCAGTTTCTCTTTCAGTTTTGACCTCAGATTTTATCGTTCAAGCATATTGATTATTACAGTCTTTGAATTAGAAATTATGAAATAACTCTCATAAGATTCTCTGGGAATTACTTTTCTTTGAAATTTATTTTTTTATCTAGCCACTTCAACTTTCTTTTGATTAGTATTGGTGTCTTTTGCCATTATTTCTCTTTTAAAAAAAAAGAAATGAATGGAATTTTGATAAGTTGCATTCAATCTGTAGATAATCTTAGATAGTATAAGACTTAATATTAAGTCTTATATTCATGAATGTGGCATTTCTTTTTTGTCACATTTAATTTCTTTTAACAATATTTTATATACAATAGCTGCTTATTAATCCTATTGCTTTTTAATTTTTTGAGTCCATTTCTAGTAATTTTAATATGCTTTATTTATATTCCTGCAAACTCTTTAGATTTTAGACATCATGATTTTTGTGTTTAAACTGGCTTTCTTTTGATTTTTACCCTTTTTTGGCGCTCAGGGGTTACTCCTGGCTCTGCACACAAAATTGCTCGTGGCAGGCTCAAAGGACCATATGGGAAGCTGAGAGTTGAACCACAATCCGTCCTGGGTCAACTGCATGCAAGGCAAATGCCCTACCACTGTGCTATCTCTCGGCCCCTTGCGATATTTTTTACCTTTGCTCTAGGATCTGATTAAATTAATTGGAAACCGTTCAGTCCTTCAAAGTTTGCTTTTTAAGCATTTGTTTTGTGAGCATTTGTTAGTTCAAGGCAAATTGCCCTTCTACTGAAACAAAAGCTTATAAATATTCTTATTGCCCACTGCTAAAGGATTTTGTCAGTCTAATTGTCTTTTTTTTTTTTTTTTTTTTTTTTGGTTTTGGGCCTCACCCAGTGGTGCTCAGGGGTTACTCCTGGCTGTCTGCTCAGAAATAGCTCCTGGCAGGCACGGGGGACCATATGGGACACTGGGATTTGAACCAACCACCTTTGGTCCTGGATCGGCTGCTTGCAAGGCAAACGCCACTGTGCTATCTCTCCGGGCCCTAATTGTCATTTTTTTTTATTATGAGAATATAATTTTATAATTTTCAACAATTGTAGACAAGTTATAGACCCTTTCAGTGGATATAAGAATATTATATATGTATATGTGTTTTTAATATACTATATTTTCAGAAGGAATTATTCAGCTAACCAGTGTGTAGCTAAAAAAAATAAAATGAATATATTCTGGGGTCTGAGCTATAGCACAGCAGGTACGGCATTTGCCTTGAACACAGCCAATCCAGGCTCAATCCCTGCATCCTATGGTCCCCCAAACATTCCAGGAGTGCAGAGTCAGTAGTAACCCGTGAGCGCTGCTTGGTGTGGCCCTAAAACTAAAAAAAGAAAAAAAGGAAGTAAATACGTTCTTAGATTGCATGACCAACTAATCATTGCTATTAACAAGAGTTACAGGTCCACACTAATTTTTTTTTTACAGATACACTGTATTTTATGTTTTTCTGATAATTTTATTGACTAAATTTTAGAAATTATTTAGATCTTAGTTGGTGAGGAAGATTATTAAGATGTTGAAGTTGTCTAGGAAGCATGTTATGTCAATAGTTGGAAAAAAAGGGGAACATTCAGTCAATAAAGAAAGATTAATTATATTTAGTAAGTTATCACAGAAGATGTGGTAAATTTATTTGTTCTTATTCAGAGTGTATAACTAATATAAGTGATGGGACTTAAGATTATTATTTCTCTGAGGAAATTTAAGGCTGATTTTTGTATATATAGTCGACTATCTTAAAAACATCAAACACAATCATTACCTTTCTTCAATCAGAGGAAAAGTCTGACCTCTTTTTTTACGTGTGTGTCAAATCAGGGGTGCATAGCACAGGGAGTGTGCCTGACTGTTCAGGAGTAACCTTGCAGTGCTTGAGGGACCTTGAATGACTATATGTGCTTGAGATCAAATCAGGGTTTGACTGAATGCAAGATGAGTCCTTTAATCCCATTAGACCAACTTTGATCATCTTTGTGTAATTTATACTGTGAGAGTTGAATAACTTCAAAGAGTCTAGATATCTAAGTATGTTATATTTATTGGTTTAGTCAATCATATGTTTCTGGAGATGCATCACAAGGAAGGGACCCTGTTCTAAATATAAGAAATGGTGCCAGAGTAGTGGCGCAAGCAGTAAGGCGTCTGCCTTATCCTCGCTAGCCTAGGACAGACCGCTCTTAAATCCATCAGCATCCCATATGGTCCCCTAAGCCAGGAGTGATTTCTGAGCGCATTACCAGGGGTAACCCTTGAGCGTCACCGGGTGTGGCTCCAAAACAAAAAACAAACAAAAAAAGAAATAATGTGTACATATCTGTGTTTATATATGTGTATATGTTTATATATATGCTTTCATATACTGTGTTTACTGTAAACAGTATCATATTAAAGACTTTAAAAAGTTTGTAGTAGGGCCCGGAGAGATAGCACAGCGGCGTTTGCCTTGCAAGCAGCTGATCCAGGACCAAAGGTGGTTGGTTCGAATCCCGGTGTCCCATATGGTTCCCTGTGCCTGCCAGGAGCTATTTCTGAGCAGACAGCCAGGAGTAACCCCTGAGCAACACCAGGTGTGGCCCAAAAAACCAAAAAAAAAGAAAAAGTTTGTAGTAGGGGCTGGAACAATAGTACTGTGGGTAGAGAGTTTGCCTTGCACTCTGTTGACCCAGATTCTATCCTCAGAATCCAAGCCTGCCAAGGAGCAGTTTTTTTTTTCTTTTTTTTTTTTTAAACTTTATTTAATTGATTGAGTTTTGGCCACATCCAGCGCTGCTCAGGGATTACTCCTGGCTCTGCGCTAAGAAATCACCCCTGCAGGCTGGAGGACCATATGGGATGCCAGGAATTGAATCTGGTCTCTCCCAGGCCGGCCATATGTAAGACAAATGGCCCTACCACTGTGCTATCACTCTGGCCCTAGGAGCAATTTCTGAGCAAAGAGCCAAGAGTAACCCTGAAGCCCTGCTAGGTGTGACCTCAAAACAAAAACAAACTGGTGCCGGAGCAGTAGGAGCGATTTCTGAGCTCATAGCCCAGAGTAACTCCTGAGGGTCACTGGGTCTGGCTCCAAAACAAAAACAAAACAAAAAGACCCAAACAGATCCACAGAACTTGAATCATTTTTTTCCTTCATAAATTAAGGGAAGGGGGGGACAAAGAAAGTGGATGGTGGGGCCGGAGAGATAGCACAGTGATAAGGCATTTGCCTTGCAAGCAGTAAATCCAGGATGGATCCAGGATGGAAGGTTGTTCGAATCCCGGCATCCCATATGGTCCTCTGTGCCTGTCAGGAGCGATTTCTGAGCATAGAGCCAGGAGTAACCCCTGAGTGCCACCGGGTTACAAAAAGGAAAAAAAAAAAAAAAAAGAAAGAAAGAAAGAAATTGGATGGTACCAGGAACAGATAGTCACATGTACATTGAGTGGACGTAAATAATGATCAGGCCTAAATATCAAACCCAAAGTCAACAACAACAGAATCAAGATCTACAACAAGTTATATACAAAGGTGACCAGTTACTCCAGAGGGCAAAGGGGAGTAGTATGGAATGCATGTTGGGAACATGGGTGAAGGGAGGTCAACACTGGTGATGGGGAATTGCCCTAATTCACTGTTACTATACTATGTACCTTAAATATAACTGTGAAAGACTTGTAATTCACAATAATAAAAATTATCACACAAACAAAAAAAAGAAGTTTGAAGTAGTGAAACTTGAGTAGCTTTTTCTAATCTAGTGACTTTAGGAAACATATTAGGCTACAAATTAATCTGCATATTCATATTCAGTAACAATATACCTGCTTTTTTTTGGGGGGGGGGCACAACTGACGGTGCTCAGGGGTTCCTCCTGCCTGTCTGCTCAGAAATAGCTCCTGGCAGACACTAGGAACCATATGGGACACCAGGATTCAAACCAACCACCTTAGGTCCTGGATCAGCTGCTTGCAAGGCAAACACCGCTGTGCTATCTCTCCAGGCCCAATATACCTGCTTTTTAAATCAAGATAGTTAAAATGATCGCTGATGGTCTGTGGAAATAAGCCTGTATTCCCCAACTCAATTCTAATAACATCTATCTGTAGATATCATCAGATCTACAAATGAAGCATTCACTGTCTTCAGAGGGCAGTCACATGTCCCAGGTGTCGTGAGCTTCTGACCAACCAGCTATGTATCAGAGGTTTCACAACTTCCTTGTTGCATAAGATTAATTTGATAGAACTGTTCACAGAACTCAGAAGTATCTAACTTTTAGAAAACTGGTTTATCAAAATTAAAATTCAGGAACAGGACTTGAAAGAGATGCATAGAACCATGTATATGGGAAGGGGTGTGGTGCTTCCATGTTCTCTGGCCACACCAGTCTTTCTAGATATTCTAGATACGTTTATGAATCTGGGAGTTTTCAGAACCTTGTCATTTTGCATAGGCATGATGATTAAGTCTTTTGATTATGGGTGACTTTCTAGTCCAATTCCCCTCCTGGAGGTGGGGGTGGAACTGACAGTTTTTAGCTTTGTCACCTGTTTGATTTCCCAATACCTATCCAGGGGTCCTCAAACTTTTTAAACAGGGGGCCAGTTCACTGTCCCTCAGACCATTGGAGGGTCTGACTATAGTAAAAACAAAACTTATGAACAAATTCTTTTTTTTTTTTTTTTTGGTTTTTGGGCCACACCCGCTGACGCTCAGGGGTTACTCCTGGCTATGTGCTCAGAAGTTGCTCCTGGCTTGGGGGACCATATGGGACACCGGGGGATCGAACCGAGGTCCGTCCAAGGCTAGCGCAGGCAAGGCAGGCACCTTACCTTTAGCGCCACCACCCGGCCCATGAACAAATTCTTATGCACACTGCATATATCTTATTTTGCAATGAAGAAACAAAACAGATACAAATACAATATGTGGCCCGCGGGCCATAGTTTGAGGACCACTGAATGCTAAGGTGCTTTCTAAGACTGAGTCATTAACATAGCACAAGAATTAAGAATTCAGCATTTTATCTCAGGGAATTTCAAGGATTTTAGGAGCACTTTACCAGAAGACCAAATATATGTTTTTTTTTTTTTAAGTAGAGATCAAAATATCTTAAAAGAGGGGCAGGAGAAATGGCACAGCAGATAAGGCACTTGCCTTGCATATGGTTGACTCCCATTTGATCCCTGGGGCCCCCCTCTCCCCAGTGTGCCAAGAGTGATCCCTGACCTCAGAGCCAGAATAAACCCTGAATACCATGGATCATGGTCCACAAAACAAAACAAAACAAAGCATATCAAAAGAGATAGTCACACAAATTATAGGAAAAAATGCAATTCTAGAGCCCCTTTCCCATGTTTTCCTTGCCCCTGGATAAATAATTTGAATTTCCATTGGTAGAGATACATGTGTGTACCTTTCAGTTATCTTTTTGTGATAGAGAAAAAGTCACACCGTGGCACGTAGTGAGAATGTGGTTCTGCCACTTTATTGTTGTGGGGCTGCTGCACCTGGTGTCCTGACACAGGTATATGTGGATGTAGGGATTGAATTCACTTTTTTTTTTCTTTTTTTCTTTTTGGTTACTGGGCCACACCTGGTGGTGTTCAAGGGTTATTGCTGGCTCTGCATTCAGAAATCACTCCTGCCAGGCTCAGGGAATCATGTGATGCTGGGGATCGAAGGTATGCAAGGCAAATGCCTTACCTGCTGTTAATTGCTCCAGCCCCTTGTACTCACATTTTAACCCTTGAGGCTCCAATCTACTTTATTTTATTTATTTTTTGGTTTTGGGACCACACCTCGCACTGCTCAGAGGCTACTCCTGCTTTGTATTACTCCTGGAATGCTGAGGAGGACCATTTAGGATGATGTGGATTGAACCTTGGTCATCTGCGTTCAAGCCTACTCCCCTCTGTCCCCCAGATCTACTTAAATTCTAGTCCACCTTTGGTACTTCCTTTACCAAAGAAGTCTTTGGCACATCTTTACCACCTTCTTTTACTCCCATTTCAGTGGTATCTGAGCCACCATCCTTGAGAGTTTTATTGATTTTATAATATAAATTGGGTAGATTTTCCCCCACCTTTGTCTTCAACTTTATTAGAATTTGGTAGGTCACTCATAATCATATATTTTGTGTGTGTTACTTATAAACATATTTTTTCTTGTGTGTGTGAGTGTGTGTGAAAGAGAGAGAAGAGAAGACAAGACAAGACAAGACAAGACAAGACAAGACAAGACAAGACAAGACAAGACAAGACAAGACAAGACAAGACAAGACAAGACAAGACAAGAGAGAAACCTAGCAGTGCTAAGGGTTTATTCCTGGCACTTCTTTGGAATCAACCCTGTTGGAGGGGTTCAGAGAACCATATAAAATTACAGGGATCAAACCCATGTTGGCCACATACATGATTTAAGTACCTTCTGAGCTATTGATCTGGCCTTTAAATTTAATATTTATTTTCTCTCCTTTTAATTTTTTTTCTGTTCTCTAGTCTTCATGTATGTATGTTTTTCTTACAGTTTCAAGGAAGTGAGGTTTGGTTCTTACATTTATTTAATTGAGTTACCATGGATTACAGTTACAAGTTTTAATGATTACGTTTCAGGAGTACAGTGTTCAAGCACCAGTTCTTTTTGTTTTGTTTTGTTTTGTTTTTAGGCCACACCTGCGGCGCTCAGGGGTTACTCCTGGCTCTGTGCTCAGAAATCATTCCTGGCAGGCTCGGGGACCATATGGAAATGCCCTACCACTGTGCTATCACTCTGGCCCCTAAGCACCAGTTCTTTCACCAATGTTCCTTTCCCTTTACCCATGTTCCCAGTTTCCCCTCCTCACCCCCCAACCTGCCTCTATGGCAGGCACTTTTTCTTTATTCCTTTTAAGATACCTATATTTAGATTTCCTTCTTTTGAAAATTTGAAATATTTCAGTCTTTTTTCTATAACTCATTTGCATTCTATTGCTTATATGTTTTTACAGTTTAATTTCCTGTTATGAGGTTGACCTGGGAAGAACCTAAAAATTGATCTGAGTAAAGATCATTTATTTATTTATTTATTTATTTATTTATTTATTTATTTATTTATTTATTTATTTATGGTTTGGGGGCCACACCCAGCTGAATGTCTTCCCCAAGCCCACCTTGATTTACATTTGTTGATAAAGCTTCAGGCATATATTGTAACTCTACACCCACCACTAATGGCTAAGCCTTTAGTTTTAACCATGATACTACCAAAACAAAAAGAATTAATCTACAGTGTTACTGGCTTTACATGTGTTTTATTTATTTATTTTTAGATTTTTATTGTGGTTGAAGTGAATTACAAATATTTCACACTAATATTTAAGGCACATAGTGACATGAAGGACATTCTTACCACCAGTGTTGTCCTCTCTCCAGCCCTGTTCCCAGCATGCAACTCCTATCTCCCTCCTTTACACCCTCAAAATGCTAGTATAACTGGTCCCCACTTGTACAGCTTATTGTAGATTAGGTATTGATTCTGTTGTCATTGACTTTGGGTTTGTTATTCAAGTCTGATCATTTTTATATTTCCACTAAATAGTCATAAGACTGTCTGGTCCTGGTACCATTTTTACCCACTCAAATTATGAGGCTGAACTAAGATGATTCCAGTAATGTGATTCTGTTGGAGATATAAGAAGAGATAAGGGAAATGAAAAGAAAAACAAAAACTAACAAACAAAAAAACTAGGAGGAGTTCCTCTAGATCAGGGGTCTCAAACTCAATTTACCTGGGGGCCGCAGGAGGCAAAGTCGGGGTGATCCTTGAGTGCAAAGTCAGTAGTAAGCCTTGAACATTGGGGGGGGGGGTGACCCAAACAACTAAAACAAAACAAAACAAAAAAAAGAGTCGAGGACAGGGCCACAAAGTGTTGTACAGAGGGCCGCAAACGGCCTGCGGACCGCTAGATTGAGACCCCTGGTCTAGATATTATAAATATCTATTTAAAGAAGGGGAAAAAAGAAGAAAAAGGTAAAAAAAGCAAAACAAAAAAAAAAAAAACAACACGGCAGTAACAACAAAAAAAACAACAACCAAAAATCGAAACCAGCAACTACACAGCTACAACCACAGTGGTAGCTCAGTGGATAGGGCATTTGCCTTGCATATAGCTGACCTGGCTTTGATTCCTGGCATTCTATATGGTCCGAAGTTGCCAGGAGTAATTTCTTTTTTCTTTTCTTTTCTTTTCTTTTCTTTTCTTTTCTTTCTTTTCTTTTCTTTTCTTTTCTTTTCTTTCTTGTCTTTTCTTTCTTTTCTTTTCTCTTTTCTTTTTCTTCTCTTCTCTTCTCTTCTTTTCTTGTCTTGTCTTGTTCTTTCTTTCTTTCTTTCTTTCTTTCTTTCTTTCTTTCTTTCTTTCTTTCTTTCATTCATTCTTTCTTTCTTTCTTTCTTTCTTTCTTTCTTTCTTTCCTTTCTTTCTCTTTCTTTCTTTCATTTTTATTTCTTCTTAAATAATATCTTTATTTAAGCACCATGATTACAAACATGATTGTTGTTGGGTTTCAGTCATAAAAAGAACAACCCCCTTCACCAGTGCAGCATTCCCACTACCAATGCCCTCATCTCCCTTCTCTCCCACCCCCTGCCTGTATTCGAGACAGGCATTCTACTTCTCTCACTCATTAACATTGTCATGGTAGTTGTTAGTATAGTTGTCTCTCTAACTGCACTCATCACTCTTTGTGGTGAAACTCTTATTGTGAGCCAGTCTGGGCATTATTACAATAAGGTCTTTTATTTTTCTTAAAACCCATAGATGAGTGAGACTATTCTGTATGTCTCTCTCTCCCTCTGACTTATTTTACTCAGTATAATAGATTGCATGTACATCCACATATAGGAAAATTTCATGACTTCATCTCTCCTGACTGCTGCATAGTATTCCATTGTGTATATGTACCACAGTTTCTTTAGCTACTCATCTGTTGAAGGGCATCTTGGTTGTTTCCAGATTCTGGCTATTGTAAATAGTGCTGCAATGAATATAGGTGTTCAGAAGGCATTTTTTGTATTGTGCTTTTGTGTTCCTAGGATATATCTCTAGGAGTGGTATAGCTGGATAGTATGGGAGCTCAATTTCCAGTTGTTTTTTTTTTTTTTTTTTTTTTTTTTTTGGTTTTTGGGCCACACCCGGCAGTGCTCAGGGGTTACTCCTGGCTGTCTGCTCAGAAATAGCTCCTGGCAGGCACGGGGGACCATATGGGACACCGGGATTTGAACCAACCACCTTTGGTCCTGGATCGGCTGTTTGCAAGGCAAATGCCGCTGTGCTATCTCTCCGGGCCCTCAATTTCCAGTTTTTGGAGGAATCTATCTCCATATTGTTTTTCATAAAGGCTGGACTAGATGGCATTCCCACCAGCAGTGAATGAAAGTTCCTTTCTCTCCACATTCCCACCAGCACTGATTGTTCTTGTTCTTTGTGATGTGTGCCAATCTCTGTGGCATGAGATGGTACCTCATTGTTGTTTTGATTTGCAGCTCCCTGATTAGTGATGTGGAGCATTTTTTCATGTGTCTTTTTGTCATTTGTATTTCTTCTTTGAGGAAGTGTCTGTTCATATCTTCTCCCCACTTTTTGATGGGATTAGATGTTTTTGTTCTTGTTATGTTCTGCCAGTACCTTGTATATCTTAGATATTAGCACTTTATCTATTGGATATTGGGTGAATAGTTTCTCCCGTTCTGTGAGTGGCTTTTGTATCCCAAGCAGGATTTCTTTTGAGGTGCAGAAGCTTCTCAGCTTAATATAGTCCCATCTGTTTATCTCTGCTTCCATTTGTTTGAAAAATGCTGTTTCCTCCTTAAAGATGCCTTTCGTCTCAATGTAATGGAGTGTTTTACCTAAGTTGTTCTGTATACCTTATGGTTTCAGGTCTGATATCAAGGTCTTTAGTCCATTTGGATTTGACCTTTGTGCATGGTGTTAGCTGGAGGCCTGAGTTCTCTTTTTCACATGTGGCTGACCAGTTGTCCCAACAGCACTTGTTGAAGAGGCTTTTCTTGCTCCATATTGCATTTCTTGCCCCTTTATCAAAGACTAATTGATTGTATGTCTGCAGAACATTCTCTGAATTCTCAAGTCTATTCCATTGATCTGAGGGTCTGTCTTTCTTTCAATACCATTCTGTTTTAATGACTATCACTTTGCAATTAAATTTGGAGTTGGGGAAAGTGATGCCTCCCATATTCCTTTTCCCAAGGGTTGCTCTAGCTATTCATTGTTCCAAATGAATTTTAGGAATGTTTGATCCATGATCAACTTCTTTGAAGAATGACATGGGTATCCTTAGGGAGATTGTATTAAATCTGTACAATGCTTTGGGGAATATTGCCATTTTAATGATGTGAATTCTCCCCATCCATGAACAGAATATGTGTCTCCATTTCTGTGTGTCCTCTTTTATTTCTTTTTTTTTTTTTTTTGTGGTTTTTGGGTCACACCCGGCAGTGCTCAGGGGTTATTCCTGGCTCCAGGCTCAGAAATTGCTCCTGGCAGGCACGGGGGACCATATGGGGCACCGGGATTCGAACCGATGACCTCCTGCATGAAAGGCAAACGCCTTACCTCCATGCTATCTCTCCGGCCCCCCTCTTTTATTTCTTGAAACAGGATTTTGTACTGAGTAAGTTGCTGGTGAAATAAATGTTGAAGTGTCCTCTAAAAGAATTCATCCCTCTATCCAGAGACTATTTTACCATCTTCTGAGGATTTGCCTCTTACCTTTAATAAATGTCAAATTCAAAATGACAACACTCCTGACTGAGACTCAGAATTAGTATGCAGGGTCTTCACAAAGGATTTTTTCCTCTTGACTTTTCTGCTACCTCCTTAGCTCTTTTATCAGTTTCCATAGAGAGTAACAGTGAGATTTCTTAAAGTTCTTTTTTATATTATTTATTTAAACATATTGATTACAGATATGATTGTGATTAGGTTTCAGTCATATAAATAACACCTCCCATCTCCAGTGCAACATTCCCACCACCAATGTCCCAAATCTCCCTCCATCCCACCTCCCCACCTCTACTCTAGACAGGTTTTCCAGTCCTCTCATTCATTCTTTTTTTTTTTAAGTAATATGATCATATTTGGGTTACAGTCATAACCAGAACACCCCCCTTCACCAGTGTAACATTACCCCCACCCCTTCACATCCCCTGCCTGTGTTCGAGACAGGCATTCTACTACAATTGTTTTTAAGTTTAGTAAGTTGTATTTTTTTTCATAACGGAAAAAAGTAAAAAAAAAAAAAAAGTAAAGGTGTGATAGTAGCAATTGCCATTGTTTGCATAGGTCCAGAAAAATGGGGAAAATGGAAAAAAATCCTTGACCTGATTACTAAAAAGGCCTCACCTCAGTTTATTGGCATAAGACAGACTCTGGGTTCCAGGCAAACTAGTCCGTCCAACTCCAGTCATTCTCAAGGTCCCGGTGAAACTTTTTCACACTTTAGCTGTTGTTGGTATCAGATTATTATATTTAAAGACTTTGGATTCTGTACATTACTTTCATCGATGTCAGGCTGATGTGGAGCATCCTGTAGTTTCAGCATACCATTAAATGCGGAGCGATCTGCCCTGCATGCAGACTGTTGCTGAGTCGTCTGGGTGTTGGGAGCACTCTTTGGAGTAAGTCACTGCCAAAGTGGTGGTAGGTCTTCCCTGGTAGAGGCTTGGATCCTGGTAATGTTAAAGACAATTGTGGTTGTTTCCATAGATGGTATCCATTGTTCAGGTGTGTATGGGCGATGCCCATTCTTCTGAGGCCTGAGCCGAATCATTATGACAATGTTCAGGGTAAAAGGCCTAATTACATTACCAAATTTGTGTCCCCATCTCTATTAGATAAGAACTTGTTTGCATATGTATTATTTCCCCATTTTAATGTGCCTATGCAAAAGAGAAGCAATGCCACAAGACATTGTTGATGCATCTGGGGGCTGACGAATAAAGTCCAACATTCCCCATAACTTGGTACAAACATGAAATCTATACACAGATATTCTTCTACCAGTATTACTTATAAAACAGATCGCAAAGGGGGAAAATCAAACAATCAAATAACAAATCCAGTGGGCAAAATTGTCACTATATGAGGATATTCGAAAAGTTATAGATGTTAAGTGAATACATCTGAGATATACAAAGGAGATACACGTGACCTTTTATGTTTTGGAAATAGTCAAGAGGGAGGGGGTGTTTCCGAGACACCACTTTGGTCTGTGATTGGACAAACGAAGAGAGCATGGAGCCATGTTCTCCCCTTGATGCCTGCTGAAGCTTCCGACTCCCCGAGAGGCTTTTGCTTCCTAATTGCTGGAAGTTGAGAGTTCAGCAGTCCCCTCCCAACCCCTTGCATGAACAAGGAAACCTGGGGTCTCTTTTAAATTGCATCTCACTGGAACCCACTTGCTGGGACCCTGAGCAGGTGTCCAGGAATAACCCTGGGACAGGGAGGAAGGAGAGAGAAGGCTGTGGGGGGCAACCGAGGCTGCATCTTCACCTTATCTTGGCCAGAAAGCCTACAGCTTGAAACCTTGCCGTGATGTATTGCCTGCTGAAGCTTCAGGCTCCACCCAAAAATTACTGTGAAAGATATGTAATCCACCTTGGCCAAAACAAAAATCATTAGTACAGAAAATGGTTAAATGTGTGGTAACAAGAGATGAGAGTGAGAGAGCAAAGGAATAAAAGGAACACATGGACAATGTTCAGAAAATGACTAGCAGATGAAACACAATGATATCCATATATATTCTTATAATGTTTCGCAATGGACAGGTTTAATAAGGAAACTTCCCTGATAAGTACTAATGCCAGAACCTATTGTGACCCATGTCCTGCACCCCCATCCTAGGCCTGGTTAAAGCAGCCTTTGGCATGGCGGAGGGCTGCCAAACGCCATGCTGGCAGAACCTCCCGGCTCGGCTCCCAATGATTTCTTAAAGTTTTATAGTCTTTGTTCACCATTCTTTAGTCTGGCTTCTAGGTTATGGGGGTGGAATTAAAATCTATGCTATATATATTCAGTCTGTTTTCTTTCTTTCACTAGTACCCACTATGAACTATTTGACGAAAAGTTACACAAACTCCTTTTTTGTTTGCTTCCATTCTATTTCTGTCCTCTCCTCCCCCGGCCCACTTTTCCTTTTTTTCTTTTCGATTCTCATGCAGAAATTGTTACCTTACATCATTGTTATTCCGAAATCCCAGCTTCTTTAAGCCTACTATCTTGGAGTTACAGACGCAACTGAAGGTTAACACTTAATGCTCTAAAATAGGCCTTTAAACTAACAAAAATACAGTTTTACTTTGCAATTTTTAGTAGAAATAAGGGAAGGCATCCAGTTACAATTACTTTTTAAAGTTAAGACACTAAGTAAAAATAAAGGGTCATGATTAAGGTCTTCTGTGGAGTTACTACAACCACCATCAAGGGGGGGGGAAAGCAATTTTTTTTTTCAAATTTAGTCTTTTGCTATAAACTTAATTAAGGAATCCTGTCTCTCCCTTTTCTCCCACCACCTGCACATAGGAACTATTCAATAAGTACAAAGGATTAAATTGAGATAGTCCATTTGTCATATCATGAACACATCTCTTACACCCCTGTTCTTACTACCACAGACCTGGGAGAAGCTCTTAATCATTCATTACCATAACTAATCTAACGATTTTTCTTTCTTTTTTTGTTTTTGTTTTTGGGTCACACCCTGCAGCGCTCAGGGGTCACTCCTGGCTTTACACTTAGAAATTGTCCCTGGGCCCGGAGAGATAGCACAGTGGCGTTTGCCTTGCAAGCAGCTGATCCAGGACCAAAGGTGGTTGGTTCGAATCCCGGTGTCCCATATGGTCCCCCGTGCCTGCCAGGAGCTATTTCTGAGCAGACAGCCAGGAGTAACCCCTGAGCAATGCTGGATGTGACCCAAAAACCAAAAAAAAAGAAATTGTCCCTGGCAGGCTCAGTGGACCATATGGGATGCCGGGATTCTAACCACCGTCCTTCTGCATGCAAGGCGAACACCTTACCTCCATGCTATTTCTTCGGCCTCTTTAACAATTTCTTACTAGTTCTTCACTTTACTCATTTTTCTAAAATAACTACCATTATCATGTTTCTCTTTTCCATTAAGCCTCTAAAAATCATCCATTGCCTAAAATTGTAATCAGCTTAATGAAATCCTGTTATATTTATAATTGCATAGATTTTTTTTTGCCTTTACAATAAGCAGTACTAATCATCTCTATTTTCTGTTTCCCTAGTCTCCCACAAATATACATATTCTACGGTCTAGCCTAATGAGATCCCAAATTTTCCACACACGCAATGTTCTGGTGATATTTCCTCATCTAAAATAAATAATAAGATATTAGAGAGATGGTACAGATGCTTATCTTACATGGGGTTAACATCAGTCTAGATCCCAAACACTGCAGATTGTCCCCTGTACCCTGCCAGGAGTAATCTCTAAAAACAGAGCCAGGAGTAAGCTGTGAAGCTACTAGGTGTGGCACCCAAACCATAAACAAATAAGTAATTTTTACTCTGATCAATTTGATAGGTTTTAGATTCTTCCAGATTGAGCTCGTAATCAGAAGTTAAACTGTAAGAATATATAAGCAATGGAATGCAAATGAGTTATAGAATAAAGACTGAAATATTTCAAACGTTCAAAAGAAAAGGAAATCTAAATATAGGTATTTTTTTTTCTCGGTTTCTGGGCCACACCAGGTGATGCTCAGGGGTTACTTCTGACTATGCACTCAGAAATCACTCCCGGAGGAACCATATGGGACCCTGGGGATCAAACCCAGGTTTGTCCTCTGTCAGCTGTGTGCAAGACAAAAGCCCTACTGCTGTGCTATCACTCTAGCTCCTAATTATAGGTATCTTAAAAGGAAAAAAGAAAAAGTGCCTGCCATAGAGACAGGTTGGTGGGTGAGGAGGGAAACTGGGAACATGGTAAAGGGAAAGGAACATTGGTGAAAGAATTGATGCTTAGGGGCCTGGCAGTGCTCAAGGGGCTGCATGATGGGAATCCAGGCTTTGTGCATGCCATCCATGTACTCTTGTCACTTGAGCTATCCACCTGACCTCTTATGTTCTTTTTAAAACATTTTTTCTAAGTCTGCTTTTGTTGGTTTGTTACTGTCTTTTTTGGAGGGGGGGGGCAAATCCAGTGGTGCTCAGGGTTTACTTCAGGCTCTCTGCTCAGGGATCACTCCTAGTGAGCTCTGACTGTATAAGGTGCCAGGGATAAAACCTGGGTCAACAGTGTGCGAAGCACTCTACCACTGTACTGCCTTTTTGACCTTATTCTGTTATAACTTTGATCTCTTCTACTTCATTTGTTTTTATTTATTTTTGTTTGTTTTTGGTTTTTGGGCCACACCCAGTGACACTCAGAGGTTAATCCTGTTATGTGCTCAGAAATCGCTCCTGGTTTGGGGGATCAAATGAGACGCTGGAATTGAACCACGGACGTCCTAGGTCAGCCGCATGCAAGGCAAACACCTTACCGCTGCACCACTGCTCCTGCCCCAATCTCTTCTACTTTATTTAAAAATTTTTCTGGGTCTTTTTGATCTTTTTTTTTTTTTTTAATCTGATGATATTAATATGTCTTTCATTACTCTGTAAAGGACTGCTCTCAGAGTCTCATGTCACTTTCACCTGCTTTTTTGTTTTTGTTTTTGCTTTGTTTTTGGGCCACACCCAGCGTTGCTCAGGGGTGTCTGCTCAGAAATAGCTCCTGGCAGGCACGGGGGACCATATGAGACACCGGGATTCGAACCAACCACCTTTGGTTCTGGATCGGCTGCTTGCAAGGCAAACACCACTGTGCTATCTCTTCGGGCCCTTTTTTTTTTTTTTTTTTTTTTTTTTTTTTAACTAATTTTCTATTCTTGAGTTCTGATTTCAACCCCTGAGGAGTGACAGAGTTGGGCTTGAACCTCTGAACATTTTTTTCCTCTAATATTCTTTGTAGGTGCTGTTAGTAAGTTGAATAATTTTATTTAACTAATCTGTGAAAGAGAGATCTTTTAATTTTTGTTTTTGTGCTACACCTGGCTTTGCTTAGGGTTTGCTTCTGGCTCAGTGCTCAGTACCACTTCTGGTGGTACTGGGGACCATATATGGTGTCAGGGATTCAAAGCATGTTTAACCACAATAAGATAAGTGGCTTACCTCCTGAACTATCTTTCTCTAGACTGAAAGATAATTAAGTGTTCAGTTGTAATATGCATATACCCGTGCTACATTCCCTTGATTTAAAATATTGGTTATTTGTGGTTTTCAAGCTCATGTCTTTTTCCCTCATTCTTATCTTTAACACCTCAAATCTTGTTAGTCATATGTTTAAGTATCTATTTCTTTGTTTTTATGGTTAGTATGTATTATCACCCTAACAGATCTAAAACTACAATTTTGTGTTTACTTTCTGAATCCTTTTTTGTGTGTGTATATGTCCCATCTCAGAAAATGGCTTAGATGAGCTAGAGCGATAGCACAATGAGTAGGGCGAATAGAGTGTTTGCTTTGCACATCGCTGACCTGGGTTTGACATATGGTCCCTGAGCCTGTTTTTTGTTTGTTTGTTTTGGGCATACCCGGCAGCGCTCAGGGGTTACTCCTGGCTCTACACTCAGAAATCGCTCTTGGCAGGCTTGGGGGACCATATGGGATGCCGGGATTCGAACCACCGTCCTTCTGCATGAAAGACAAATGCCCTACCTCCATGCTATATCTCTAGTCCTTGTCTGAAGTAATTTTTAAGCACAGAGCCAGGAGTAAGCCCTGAGTGCTGCCAGGTGTGATCCCAAAACAAAAGCAAGGGGACCAAGCAATAGCACAGTGGTAAGGCGTTTGCTTTGCATGTGGCTGACCCAGGACGAACCTCGGTTTGATCCCTGGTGTCCTATATGGTCTCCCGAGTTAAGAGTGAATAGGCAGGGCCGGGCGGTGGCGCTAGCGGTAAGGTGCCTGCCTTGCCTGCGCTATCCTAGGACGGACCTCGGTTCGATCCCCCGCGTCCCATATGGTCCCCCAAGCCAGGAGCGACTTCTGAGCGCATAGCCAGGAGTAACCCCTGAGCGTCACCGGGTGTGGCCCAAAAAATCAAAAAAAAGAAATTAGTAAGAGAAGCCTTCAAGACAACGCATGCTGTTCAAAAAGGGAAGTTTATTGCTGGGGGATCAGCTTTTAAGGGCTGAGATACGTTAGAAGGTGTTACAAGTTTCCCACCAATCACAGTTACAAGCATTCATTAGCATAAACTGGGGCAGGTAATAGGGAGGGGCAAAGAGGTAGACCTGAGCACGTTTTACTAAAAGGCAGAAGATTCAAACAGAGTTCTATAAATTATACTCAACAAGTATAAATAGAAGATCAGCTATAATCTTAATAACGTTTTGCTAACACAAGGGCAGGTTGCTCTATATTTTTCTTTCTGGCTGGATATATTGGGCTGCTCTGAATTACTTTATTTGTCTATTTTCTTTGTTCTCAAGGCATGGGCGCCTTTGGTCACGTGGGTGACCAGATTAGGAATAACTGAGGTGTCTTTATGTTCTAGGTTTATCAGCTAGGCTCCCCACAACCCCCCCCCCCAAAAAAAAGAGAGAGAGAGCAAAAGAGAAAATGGCTTAAAGTGAAACCCTAAATTCTTTTTTTTTTTGGGGGGGGGGGTCACACCCGGTAGCACTCAGAAGTCATTCCTGGCAGGCACGGGGGACCATATGGGATGCTGGGATTTGAACCAATGACCTTCTGCGTGAAAGGCAAACGCCTTACCTCCATGCTATCTCTCCGGCCCCGAAACCCAAAATTCTTACTTTCAGTCCCAAATGTAGATTCCTCTTTTTCTAATTTCTTTCTACACTCTACTCCATTCTAGTCCATTTGTTGATTTTAATTACGAATAAAACTCAGAATTGCCCACTGAATGCCATACATCTCCTGCTGCTTGCACCTGAACTCAAGAGAATATTATCGTCTGCCTGGAACTAATACTTTAAAAACAACTTGCTTCACTAATTTTAATGTGAACTCTTCAGTCATGTCCATTTTCTACCCAGCTACTAGCAGTCTTAGAAATTAGATCTCCAATGTTCTGCTGAGATCACGTCATGACTTCTTATTTTATTTGTGATAAAACTAATTTACTGTGGTGCCTGATATCTCTCTTTCAGACTTCATCTTAAACGTCTGTCTCCTGTGCCCATTATTTTGTTTTTGTTTTGGGCCACACCCAGCAGTCCTCATGGATTACTCCTGGCTCTGTGCTCAGAAATTGCCCCTGGCTGGCTTGGGGGACATTATGGGATGCCAGGGATCAAACCCAGGTCCAACCTGGGTTGCACAAGTGCAAGGCAAACACCCTACCTTTCCAACCTCCTGTGTTCATTGTTTAATCCCACCTCCAGGTCTTTGTGTTTGCTCTTTCCTCTGCTTTGGATATTCTTCAATTTTTAGCTTAGCTGACTGTTTAATCCTTCACATCTCAATATGTCATCTCAGAGAGAAATTCTTTAGCAGTCCTTCCTAAAAATACCCACTGCATCTCAGTCACATTTCTTATTTTCTTCATGGCACTGTTTCAACAAAAAATTATTTATTCTTATTTGTTATTCATTTTCTATCTTCCAATTTTATTTTATTTGTTTTGGGGTCAGACCTGGCTGTGCTCAGGGGTTACTCCTGGGTCTGCATTCAGGAATCACTCCTGGCAGTCTCTGGGGACCATACGGGATGATGGGGATCGAGCCCAGGTTTGCAATGCAAGGCAAACTCCCTACCGGCAGTGCTATTGCTCTGGCCCATATCTCCCAATTTTAAACAATCTAAGTTTCATCAGAAAAGGAATCTTATTTTTTGCTTCACTTGTATTCTCAGAGCCTAGAATAGTGCATTGCTCAATATATTCCTGTTCAGTAAATACAGGAAATAAATTTTGTATTGTAACTGAGATTTTGCTGAAATAGTGTTTTCTTGACTATTAAATGCATTTTTTTTGTTTGTTTTTTGGGTCACACCCGGCATTGCTCAGGAGTTACTCCTGGCTGTACGCTCAGAAATCGCTCCTGGCAGACTTGGGGGAGCATATGGGATGCCGGGATTCAAACCACTGTCCTGCATGGAAGGCAAATGCCCTATCTCCATGCTATCTCACTGGCCCCTAAATGCATTTTTTGGTAACAGTATGTATGTATAGTAATTTAAAATCTCAAAATAAGGTACTGTCACTATTCATATCATGAGCTTTAGTATTTTTATAAAGAATATTTGGAAAACTTAGTGTTTCTATGGAGTTTTATGTTTGTTTGTTTGTTTTTGGGTCACACCTGGCGGCGCTCAGGAGTTACTCCTGACTGTACACAGCAGTCGCTCGTGGCAGGCTCAGGGGACCATTAAGGATGCCAGGATTTGAATCAGGGTCCGTCTTGTGTTGGCCTCATGCAAGGCAAACGCCTTACCACTGTGCTATCACTCTGGCCCCTCTATGGAGGTTTTTAATAACATCCATATTTGAGTGGAGCTTGTTTTGTTAAAGTTTCTTTTGAGTAAATTATAAGCTATTTAAATAGATTTTGTTGTCTTAGTAATTTTTTAAGTGACACAATAGTCCACCAAATCAAGAGTTACTTATGCAGAATGCTGTCAATTAGGTGATTACAGTATCTTTTAAGAGTGCTTACGAAATAGAAGTTTTATGATACATGCTGAAGTTAAAAACATTTTGTATTTTGGTTTTTGGGTTGCACCCAGTTGTGCTCAGGGGTTCCTCCTGGCTCTACGCTCAAAAATCGCTCCTGGCAGGCTCGGGGGATCATATGGGATGCTGGGATTCAAACCACCATCCTTCTGCAGGCAAGGCAAATGCCCTACCTCCATGCTATCTCTCTAGTCCCTAAAAAACATTTTGAAGTGAATTTAATAATGTTACTTTATTTTATGTATGTATTTATTCATTTCTATTGAGAAACGTTGATTTATCACATTGTATATGGCCAAATGCATGGTACATGTTCAAAAACTTGTAATCATACCACACATACCACCAGAGTACCAACCAATGTCTGACATCATCTCTGGTATAATGTCAGAAGTTGGAGCTGAAACCAAATTTTCTCTCTTCCCAGTGCTTAGTGGCAGTTCTCTGGTGTGTTTCTTCAACTCATATTACATTGTACTGGGTAATGGTATGACATACCAAAAAAATAATTTTTTTTCCAGTTAAAATACAGAGAGGAGGGGATTGGATTAATAGTACAGCATTCAGGCATTTGTTTTGCACATGGCCAACCCAGGACAGACCTGGGTTCTATCCTGATATCTCATAAGATCCTTCTAGCCTGCCTGGAGTGACTTCTGAGTACAGAACCAGAAGTAATGCCTGTTGTGGCCAGAAACAAACAAACAAACAAACAAACAAAAATACCAGGGAGGAGCCATAGAGAGCACCAGATGCTGAGCTGAGTACATGCTTTGTTGTAAGAAACCAGGCATTCATCCTGGCACTGTATGTTCTCGTGGGGGTCCTCCAGGAGTGACCCTTGAAAACTAAGCTGGGAGTTTGCCATGAGCACCATTAGGTGTGCCCCTAAAATCAAGACAAAAAAATTTGCAAGGGGCTAGAATGATAAGGTGTTTGTCTTGTACTCAGGCAACCCAGGTTTGAGGCTCAGCACCCCATATGATTCTCCTAAGACCCACCTGAAGTGATCCCTGAGTGCAGAGCCAGGAATAAGCCCTTAACATGGCCAGTTGTGACTCCAAATCAAAACAAAAAGTTTATATATTATCTAATGACATGTAGCTTTATATTTTTATTGAGATATTTTATAAATATAGATTAACTTGAACATATTTGAACTCAGAGGAACATTTATAAAAAAAATTGGAGAGGTTGGATTTGAACTGACTTTGAAGGCTAGATCAGTGCAGAAAGGAGGGAATGGTAGTAACAGCATAAGCAAAGTGTCCTGGTGGGCATGAATGTTTTCTTTGTATAATGAAGCAGAAATTTCTTTGAAAACGAGTAGTGTATATTGTAACTTTCTGTAGTTTAATAGGTTTTATTTCTACATGGGAACCATTTAAACTCTTAATGATTTATTTGACTTTAAGTGTACAAAGAATATACTCTTGTCTTTTTTTTTTTTTTTTTTGTGGTTTTTGGGTCACACCCGGCAGTGCTCAGGGGTTATTCCTGGCTCCAGGCTCAGAAATTGCTCCTGGCAGGCACGGGAGGACCATATATGGGACGCCGGGATTCGAACCGATGACCTCCTGCATGAGAGGCAAACGCCTTACCTCCATGCTATCTCTCCAGCCCCTACTCTTGTCTTTTTATACTTGATAGTCTATAAAAAGAGACCTAATATTAATTCTTTCTTTTCCCTAACATTACTTCTTTTTCTCTTTTTTTGGTTTTTGGGTCACACCTGGCAGCACTCAGGGGTTACTCCTGGCTCTACGCTCAGAAATCACTTCTGACAGGCTCGGGGGACCTATGGGATGCCGGGATTTGAACCATCATCCTTCTGCATGCAAGGCAAATGCCCTACCTCCATGCTATTTTTCCGGTCCCTATTTCTTTTTCTTTTTTTGGGGGGGGGGCACACTTGGTGGTGTTCAGGGGCTACTCAGGAATCATTTCTAACAGTGTTCTGGGGACCATATGGGATACTGGGGATCAAACTCAGGTTGATCACATGCAAGGCAAGCATCTTACTGCTGTATAGCTCTGGCCCCATATTTCTTTATTTTGTTCTCCCCCCCCCCTGAGGTCTTTTATTCTATAAATTTACTTTGTGTAGATAATACATTTTGTGTATTATACATGGTAAAGAAAGACTTCAGGTGTTTTGACAGGATATGATAGTTAAAGCAGTGTCAAAGAAAGAATTTGTTTATTTGTGTACAGCATGGTTAAAATAGCTCTGTGGTCTTATAATTGAGTAATTTCCTTTTTATTCTCTTTTGCCGCACCTGGTGGTGTTCACGACAATGGCTCTATGCTGGGGGGAATTACTGGGGTGCTAGAGAATCAACTCAAGTAGGCCCTGTGCAAGATAAATGCCCTGTCAGATGTACTATCCCTCTGGTTCCCCAAATTTTCATATTTTAATACCCATTTTTTATCTGATCAGTTGCAAAGGTACCCCTATGTTTCTACATTTTTCCCTGTTATTTAATGTCTTATTTTAATATTATAAAGCAGTTCTTTAACATTCTTATAAAAACTTTTGTATGAAGTGAAGGAACATGACTTTGGGGTTCCCTATACAAGGAACAGATGTATATTATGTAGAAATGATATTTATAGGATATGATTAGATAATCGAAGGTGTTGTACCTTCAATGTAAGAGAAACAGAGCAATTTGTGTAGCTGAGGAGGGGGTCCCTACAGAGTTTGCCCCACTCAAGTTGTTTACTCATCTCTGGCAGTGCTCTTAATCCTGTTGCTATCCACATGATCAGAGCAGCAGGATTCCAAAGAGCCATTTTTGTACAGTGAGATCTCTTAGCTAATACTGGATGAGATAAAGAGGTTACGCTTGTCCCAAGCTGAGCCAGATCAACTCTTCCCAAGGTTGATATATGGGAATAAAAAAAATGGAAATACAACTGTTATTCTCACTTAACTCCCTTCTTAATGAAAGGTCTGGAGTTGGCCATGTTTGTGGTTTCCAGGAAAATTATGAGAAGCAATGGAAATGTGTCTACTAAGTCAGAGGGAGCAAGCACATAAAGACCAGCAGATGATTGTGCTGTTTTTTAATTCTTTGGTTCTCATTTATTATATGGACTACATTTCTGACCTTGGATTTATGAGACACCCTCCTCCTTTAAAAACAAAACTTCACCTCTATGCTCGAGATATTTTAAATTTTATTTATTTGCAACCAGTAAAACAGTAAAGAGATTCATAGTGTATATGTGTGTGTGTGTGTGTGTGTGTGTGTGTGTGTGTGTGTGTGTGTGTGTGTAGGATCAGGTAGACAGTTAATAAGAGTGATAACAGAACTGCAAACTTGTATCCTGGATTGTCAGTACCAAAGACTTTCAAAATAATTTTATTATTCATTAAATAATTTTCAATTTATTAGTTCCTATTTTTGTATGCTCATGTAAAATTTGGTGTCTTTCTGTTTTGTCAGATGTCTCATTCAGAAATCTGTCTCAGCATGCTGTAAAACCTGTTTTAAAAATAGGTATGAGCCACTCAGTGTCACTGAAGGCTTGTTGACACATGGAAAAAGTATTAAATGAGTTTGTGGAATGAACTGTACTATTGCTGAAAGAACATGTGTTTGATAATAGATTGGTTATATTTTTGTAAATGCACATAGATGAAAAATTGTAGAACATTATATACAATTGTATATATAATATACAATATATATACTTTATATACAATTTTATTGTTACAGTTTGGTATAATTATATAAAATATGTATTATGTAATTTTGAGACATGTTTTTGTACAAAATCATTACTATTTTCATATAACCAGGTGAATATTTCCCATAAATATTAAGAAGTACATACATTTAGTAGAGTAAATAAATTAAAATTTCTTTTATATTTTGCTAATGAAATGCATATGATTTATACTTCTGGAAATAAGAGAAAAGATTTTTGTCTTGGTAGAAAATCTGGAGTTTTGTGTCAATAGAGATTGTGAAAAGTAAAAGAATAATGTGAAGTTGATATATTCATACTTTTTGTTTTTGAATTTGTTGGGTGTGGGTTGGTAAGGAGGGATGGATAGAATGAGTTTGGAAAAGATGTATACATATATTTGTCTTAACAGATATAATGAAAGCATAATATTGTAATGAATGGGTTCCTAGTGGAATCTAGAATTAAATGTGGTTTAAGCTGTTGGTCACTATGGAGGCATCCAGGACAGAAAAAATAAGATGGGAGATGCTAATGGTAAATTTCTCAAAGATTTGGTGAGTGAAATGAAGTTACTACCTCTGGCAGAGAAACTTCAGTGGAATTGAGCTTGAAATCTTTAAATACTTGGAGTGTGTAATTGAGAATTGGCATTATGACCTTATGATAATCAGGTTGCTATTTTTAATTTTTAAGAGTCAACAAAAGCTGTGTGCATGTATTCTTTTTCTGCCATTTGGGTGGGTGGGGGAATTGGACCATACTGGATAGTGCTAAGGGTTTTCTTTCAGCTCTCTGCTCAAGGATCACTTCTGGTAGGGATTGGGATTATATGTGGAATTGGGAATCGGACCTGGGGTGTCTACATACAAGGAAAGCTCTATCTCTCCAGCTCCCAAACTGCCATATTTTTAAAGAAGTACAAATACTTTCCAGTTACTAAAATTAAGGAATTTTAAATGTAAAATTGGTAATAACAATTATAATTTGACATTTTATGTACTGTATTGTGGGTGTTTTGTTGTCATCTTATCAGTCACAAAAACCCTGTGTAGGAATGGGCTTATAATTGCTCCTGTTTAGTAAACAAAAGGAGTGGAGAAAAACATGAAGTGACTTCTTGAGTATCCTATATTGTATAGTACAGCCAATCATTTTTTTTTTTTTGGTTTTTGGGCCACACCCATTTGATGCTCAGGGGTTACTCCTGGCTATGCGCTCAGAAATTGCCCCTGGCTTGGGGGGACCATATGGGATTCGGGGGAATAGAACTGTGGTCTGTCCTAGGCTAGCGCCTGGAAGGCAGACACTTTACCTCTAATGCCACCTTCCTGGCCCCTCAGCCAATCATTTTTGGGAGGTGAGAGGCAGGGAAGGACCTTCCAAGCAGTACTCAGGAGATTCAGTGGGCTTTCCTAGTAGTACTCAGGAGATTCAGTGGGCTTTCCTAGTAAGACATGGCTAGATTGGCTGGATAGTTAATTACTGATGTGGAAGGATGCAGTGCTGTTCAGTCCCTATAAAACCCAAACCATCAGAGCAACTCTGATACCCTGTGTGGAGTCCTTTCAGCTCCAGAGACATATACACTAACCTCTGCGCTGTCTCCCTGGTCCTGAATCCATGGTGGTTTTTGTTTATTTGTTTGTTTGTTTTAAAGCTTTTGTTTTGCTGTGTTTTGCTTTTTCCATGATGACAGAACAGTTTTCAGAAATTTCAGAAAATAGTTTGCTTAAATTTATCAGATGAAGATAAAAACGATTATTTTCCAAAGGTAATGATATGCTCTATTATGGGATGGAGAGATAGTATTAGTAGGGTGCTAGTTCTGGGTTCAATTCCTGCCATTCCATATGATTCCCTGAGAATTACCTGGAATAATTCCTGAGTGCAGAACCAGGAATGACCCCTGAGCATTGTCAGGTCTGGTTCTAAAACAGTAACCAAAACCCACTGTTTTACAACAACATCAAAATATAGGCTTAGTGTTGGAGAAAGTACTCAACAAGCTGAGTAGTACTTGCATGCAAGAGGTCAGTGAACTGAATATAGACCCTTAGCAGCATCAGGTGTGACCCTCAAACAATACACAAAAAAATGCCTCTTAGAGGTTAATAATCTAATAACCATTTTTCCCATTATATTAAAGCCATGTTATATTCCTAATAATAGTATAGGAAATATGTGGTACTTTGCTTGTTATAGACAAACTTAGTGGTCATAACATCTCTTGGCAGTTGACAGAACGTAGAGCTTGGATACTCAGTAGATTACTTCCCTGAGATCCTATGTAGCCTTGGATGATAGCTTTTAGTTCTGGGACTTATCTGAGTTTGATCTTGTTTTAGGTCCCTTTAACACTATACCAGAGTCATCTTTTATACATCTATGGTAGGGGTCCCCAAACCATGACCTGTGGGCCACATGTGGCCCACTGAGAACATATATCTGGCCAACCTGCCGGGTGGTTTTGTTTGTTTTGGGGCCATACCCAGTGGTCCTCAGGGCTTTACTCCTGTTTCTATGTTCGGAAATCACTCCTGGCAGGCTCAGAGGACTATATGGGATGCCAGGGATCAAACATGAGTTGGCTTGTGTACAAGGCAAAGGCCCTATCACCTATGCTGTTACCCCACCCCCATGGTTTTGCTAATGCTGCCTGTCCTGCTTTATTCCAGGGCTGGCAGTGTGCCTGTGTAGGATGTGCGGCACACGCTCTGACTCCCCTCAACCCCCCTCGACCCCTCCTCTCAGTCTTGGGCAGGGGTCCTCAAACTACAGACCTGCCAAAAGCAGGCCCATAGTTCCATAGTTTCTATTGAAATACTAGTTAGTGTTTTTTGTTTTGTTTTGTTTTGTTTTGTTTTTGGGCCACACCGGCGGTGCTCAGGGGTTACTCCTGGCTGTCTGCTCAGAAATAGCTCCTGGCAGGCACGGGGGACCATATGGGACACCGGGATTCGAACCAACCACCTTAGGTCCTGGATCGGCTGCTTGCAAGGCAAACACCGCTGTGCTATCTCTTCGGGCCCTACTAGTTAGTTTGTTGATTTAACTTTACTTGTTTTTTATTTTAAATATTGTATTTGTTCCAATTTTTTACCTCAAAATATCATATGTGCACTGTGCATAGGGATTTGTTCATAGTTTTAAACTATAGTCTGACCCTCACAGTGAACTGGATAAAAAGTTTGAGGAGCCCTGTTCTATGGTCTTAACAAGTATTGTAGAGTTAACTACAGTCGCTCTGGATTAATTTTCTTGCGTGTAAAGAGCTAAGTCTGTCTGTCTGTCTGTCTGTCTGTCAATCTATCTATCTCTATCTATATATCTATCTATCAATCATCTATCTATCTATCATCTATCTATCTATCATCTCTGTCTGTCTGTCTGTCTGTCTGTCTGTCTGTCCGTCCGTCCGTCCGTCTGTCCACCCATCCACCCATCCATCCATCCACCCATCCATCCATCCATCCTTATTTGACTCACACCCGGCAGCAGGGGTTGCTCCTGGCAGACTCAGAGGACCATATGGCATGCCGGGAATCGAACTGGGGTCTGTCCAGGGTTGGCTGTGCAAGGCACATGCCCTAACTCTGTGCTATTGCTCCAGCCCCAAGAGCTAAGTTTATTACCCAAAAAATATTCTAGACAATTCCAAGAAAAATGATTATGAAATGTTTTGTGGTAAATGTACAGTTATTAGCAAACTGCAAAAATTATTTCTGTGTAATTGACTCTTAATATGGTCTTAATACTTAACTGTAAATTAATTCCCTTCTCCAGTTACTTAATTTTATTTTAGCTTTGTGTTTACTGAGTAGTATCAGGAAAATTTAATGTTCTGAATTCTGGCATCTCTATTAAGCCATCTTTTAGCAAAAGTAATTGACACTAGTTCCTAGAAGGAAACTACAGTTAAGCTGATCAGTTACTGAGTAAATGAGTTGATTCCTATCATATGTGAATTAAAAAAAAAGTAATTGCCAGCATGACTGGGAAATTCTGAAATTTATTTAAGTGATTTTTTTTTTTAAAACGACTCTTTTATAAGAAATTTCAAGTGTTACATTCACATAGAAACTTCTGTTACGGCAACTGATTTTGTTTACTTAAGAGAGCCTGTTGCTAAAATAGTAATGAGGAGGGGTGTAATATCAGTATAGTCATATGCCTTTTGCTGTGCTAGTTTCCAGAGTGCTATGGATGCATGTTGATCTCTCTGCTTTTGGAAGGTAGAAATAAAGTTGACTTCATGTTTTTCTCTCTTGAACAGCCTACAATGACAAATGTGTGATTTCAGTGGAATAAATGGCGTCCAAAGTTACAGATGCTATAGTCTGGTATCAAAAGAAGGTAAGTTATTAGTCCAAACTTTAAACCTTTTAAATTTATTCATTCCAAAGATACATGCTTTTTTTTGTCTGTGCAATTGTTTATGTAAAATAATACCCAAAATAATGTCAAAGATTTCAGAATCTTGAGTGGGAGGGAAGTACTTATTTTTAACTCTGAATAATGATGGTTCTCTAGATGATTAAAAAAAATTTTTTTTTACTTTTTACTTCATGTTATCAAAACAGATTATTTTTGTTATAAAGCAAAAATTTAAGACAATTATTATTAACATTTTATAAAAGCAGTCATATTTTTGTGGGTTTATTTGCTTTAAAGAAAATTAAGTTTAGTAGTATGGTTATACTTTTATGATATTATATTAAGAAAAAACACTTTATACACTACAATTCAACACCTCAGTCTTTTCAGTAAAATAAACCTATTTCCAAACTAAAATTTTAAGATGTTTACTTTGATATTTCAAGATGTTATTATATCTAACTAGATATATGATTTTATTTTTATATAAGTATTATATAATATATATTTGAAAATGTTATATATGTATGTATCATTAGTAATTATATTAATACATTATAGTAGACAGATTATATTATATATGTTCTTTATAAAGTCAAAAAAAGCCTTATCAAAAGTATAGTCAATTGTTTACTCTTGAGAATTTTTGTTATACTCTAAAATAAATGTTGTAGGATCTTAGACTTTTTGTATATAGTGAATTATGATTTCATAGTTTAAAACATTTTTGTGCATAATTTTCAAGTCCTTACTAAAATATTATATTTAAAATCTTTTATTTTTCCTTTTTGGTTTTTAGACCACACTTGATGGTGCTCAGGGGTTACTCCTGGCATTTTGCTCAGAAACCACTCCTGGTAGGCTAGCAAGACCATATGGGATGTCAGGGATCAAACCTGAGTCGGGCCGTGTGCCAGGCAAACATCCTACCCATTGTACTCTCACTCTGGTCACTAAAGCTTTTTCTATATGGGGGATAGTTCTTAAATTTATTTGAATTGAAAATAAGTGATAATCGGAACATGGGGATTAAGCAAGTCTAAGAATGCACTTATTCACTCACTCACTCACTCATTCATTTTGGTTTTTTGGTCCATACCTAGGGGTGTTCAGGGGTTACTCCTGGCTCTGTGTTCAGAAATTGCTCCTGGAAAGCTTAGGGGACCATCTGGGATTCTGGGGATCGAGCCTGGTTCAGTCCTTGGTTCTGGGTTGGTCCTGGGTCCCAGATCAGCTTTGTGCAAGGCAAATGCCCTACTGCTGTGCTCTCTTTGGTCCCCATGCACTCCTTTTTTTTTTTTTTTTGGGTTTTTGGGCCACACCCAGCGGTGCTCAGGGGTTACTCCTGGCTGTCTGCTCAGAAACAGCTCCTGGCAGGCACGAGGGACCATATGGGACACCGGGATTCGAACCAACCAACCACCTTTGGTCCTGGATCGGCTGCTTGCAAGGCAAACACCGCTGTGCTATCTCTCCGGGCCCAGGCGTTTGCCTTTCATACAGAAAGTCATTGGTTCGAATCCCGGCACCCATATGGTCCCCTGAATCTGCCAGGAGTGATTTCTGAATATAGAGCCAGGAGTAACCCGTGAGTGCTGCCAGGTGTGATCCAAAAACCAAAAACCAAAAACCAAAAACCAAAAAAAAAAAAAAAAAAAACCAAAAACACAACATAACTCCAAACAAAACCCAAAACAGTCTCATTATTGTCCTTCCCTTTTTTATTCAAACTTTTTGGTTTGCTTCTTTAAGGCAGTCTTTTTTGTTTTTGTTTTTGGGCCACACTCAGTGACGCTCAGGCGTTACTCCTGGCTATGTGCTCAGAAATTACTCCTGGCTTGGGGGACCATATGGGATGCCAGGGATCAAACTGAGGTCCATCCTGGGTCAGCTGCGTGCAAAGTAAACGCCCTACGGCTGTGCTATCGCTCTGACCCCAAGAGATAGTCATTTAAAAAAAATTTTTTATAGCTCAGTCACTCTTAGATCAGAGTTCTATCTTTACCCTTGACAGAAAGTTTTGGTTAGGTTGCAAGTGTGGGCTGTGAAATTTTAGTTTTCATAATTATTTGGAGAGAATATTGTTACTGTGGGTAGGATAGGAATTAGATAATAAATATCAAGTATTCTAAATAAAGGGACAAATAGTAAATGTTTTAGGCTTTGAGGGCCATAAAGTCTCTGTTGTAACAATTCAGCTCTGCTGTTAGGAAATCATTTATAGACAATATGTGAATGGAGGTAATGAAAGGTCATGGCTACGTTCCAACAGAACTGAATTTCCAAAATAGGCAATGGCTAGATTTGGCTCACTCCCTGGCTTGCTTTACTTGTACTGTCAGACAGCTCTATATAGCAAAGAATTACCTTGCTCAAAATGCAGAAGGTGAAATATGTATATTTACTTTGCCTTTTTTATTTCTTTTGGTTTTTGGGTCACACCCGGCAGCATCAGGGGTTACTCCTGGCTCTATGCTCAGAAATCGCTCCTGGCAGGCTCAGGGGACCATATAGGATGCCGGGATTCAAACCACCATCTTTCTGCATGCAAGGCAAATGCCTTACCTCCATACTATCTCTCCGGCCCCAACTCTGCCTTTTTAAAAATTCATTAAATCTTTGTGTTTAAGCCACATTCGCTAATGCTTAAGGGTTATCCCTGGCTCTGCACTCAGGAATCACTCCTGGTGGGCTAAGGGGATGATATGCCATGCTAGGGATCAAACATAGGTCAGTCATGTGTAAGGCAAGTGCCCTACTTACCTGACCTACCTGCTACTCTCACCTGACCCTTTATTATATCTTTAAGCAGACTTTCAAAATTTCATTGCAGATGTTACTTTGTTGTGTTAGATAAAATGATAAAGATTTCTTCATCAGCCCTCTCACCTCTGTCTTTGCTTTTGCCATTGTTGTGATGTCTGAAGTTCCCACACTTGATTATGGTGTATTTTAGGGCTCACACACTTGTAGTGCTAGAGATTATAATGACATTGCCAAGGAATGTAGATAAGGGCCAGGGATTGAACTCGTGGGCTCAATGCACACACAAAAAGCACTCTACCATGGATCTGTATTTCCTGAAAAATGTACCTGGTTTATTTTGATATCTTTTTTATTTATTTGTTTTTTATTTTTGGGTCACACTTGATTGTGCTCAGGAGTTATTCTCGGCTCTGCACTCAGGAATCATATCTGGTGGTGCTTGGGGGGACTATATGTGATGCCAGGGATCAAATCCAGGTTGGTTGCATGCCAGGCAAGCACTATACTTTTTGTATTATTGCTCTTTTCTATTTAATATCTTGAACCCCCAGCACCACTTATGGTCCCCTCAATAGATATGATTCCTGAGTGGAGAGAAAGGAATAAGTCCTGAGCACAGCCAGGTGTGTTTTTATTTAGGAAATAAAGATTTCTTAAATGAAATTTAATCTTAAATTTTATTTTTTATTTATTTATTTATTTATTTATTTATTTATTTATTTATTTATTTTTGGTTTTTGGGCCACACCCGGTGGTGCTCAGGGGTTACTCCTGGCTGTCTGCTCAGAAATAGCTCCTGGCAGGCACGGGGGACCATATGGGACACCAGGATTTGAACCAAGCACCTTTGGTCCTGGATTGGCTGCTTGCAAGGCAAACGCTGCTGTGCTATCCCTTTGGGCCCAAATTTTATTTTTTATTGATGCTGCTTTTTTAATTTTTATTACTGTCCCCACTTTCCTGATATTGATGATAATGTTATTGTATGGTTATGTAGTAGATAGGAAATTATGTACCAAAATGTAGTGTTTCCAATATACTTTAGTGGCTTAAGTTATTGTGATAATAAAATGGTTTAACTAACTGTTTATAACTGAATATTATTGATCTTATGTTAGTTTCCTAGGATTTTTTAAATTTTTTATTTTGGGTCACACCCAGCAACACTTAGGGGTTACTCCTGGCTCTACGCTCAGAAATTGCTTCTGGCAAGCTTGGGGGGACCATATGGGATGCTGAGATTCAAGCCACCATCCTTCGGCATGCAAAGCAAACGCCCTACCTCCATGCTATCTCTCTGGCCCCAATTTCCTAGGATTTTGGGAACAAATGACCATGTGTCTAAAAACAAAAGAAATCAAGATATTTCCCCTTCCACAGTATTGGAGAACAGAATCTGAAACCAAAGTATCATATTAATTTTTTCTTTTGGAAGACAGTGGCTGAGAAATTATTCTATACCTTTCTTAGCTTTTGGTGAACACTTTCCTTGTTGTTCCTTGATTTATAATTTTTGTTTGTTTGTTTGGTTGGTTTGTTTTTGGGCCACATCTGGCAGCTCTTAGGGCTTACTCCTGGCTGTGCACTCAGAAATTATTTCTGACAGGCTCAAGGGATCATATGGATGCTGGGGATCAAATTCAGGACAGTGTATGCAAGGTAAATGCCATACCTGCTGTGCTGTCACTTCAGTTTATAGAATTTTTATTCAGATTTCTGCTTTCATCTTCACATTATTATTATTATCATCATTATTATTATCATTTTACTGTTTCTATATCCACTTTTCCTTTTTTAAAATTTTCTGGGGCCATACTCGAGGTGTTCAGGGCTTGCACTTGGATCTGCACTTAGGCATCACTCCTGGATAGGTTCAGGGGGACCATTTTTGGTGCCAGGGACTGAACCTTGGTTGGCCATGTGCAAGATGAATACTGTCATTCAGGCCCTTGTGTCCACTTTTCTTACTGAGATACAGGTAGACCTACCTTGAATACAGAACGATCTTTTTTGTTTTGGGACTACACCTGGCAATGCTCAGGCTCACTCCTGTGTGTTCTAGGGGCATGGTGCATAAAAGGACATATAAGGAAAACACCTTACCCATTGTACTATCCTCTAGCCTCAACACAGGATAATTTTTATAATACAGGTCCTTATGGCATTTTCAAAGAATAGTTTTTTCTGAATGTATCTTTGTTTTTCCATTGTATTTCTGGCACAGATATCTCTTCCTTTGTTTTGTTTTTTTGGGAGCCACACCCAGAAGTGCTCAGGGGTCATTCCTGGTGGTACACAGGGGAACCATATGGGATGCTGGGGATCAAACCAGTCAGCCATGTGCAAGGCAAATGCCCTATATGCTGTATTATCACTCTTGCACCTCTTCTTCCCATTAAGCTGATAAACCATATATCGTGTCCCTAAGAAAATTTTCTTTTAAATGTTAAGATATAAGTATTGCAGATTTAAAAAAATGAATTTTTCATGTAAGCATGTGAAGAAGTTTTGCTTTTTTATTTTTTGGTTTTTGGGTCACACCCGGCAACGCTCAGGGGTTACTCCTGGCTCTATGCTCAGAAATCACTCCTGGCAGTCTCGGGTGACCATATGGGATGCTGGGATTCGAACCACCAACCTTCTGCATGCAAGGCAAGTGCCCTACCTCCTTGTTATCTCTCTGCCCCCCCTTTTTATAGAGAGATTATTGCCTGTACAGAATTGGAGTTTTTAAACAAACAGTACCTGTATTTAACAGAGATAGCCTATTGAACTCTCCTGAGTAGAGAAATGGATAAGTAGGAAAAAAATGAATCACATTATTCCCTAGCAATATCCATCTGGGTTGCCACACAGTAATGCTTAAGACTCCTGGGAAATCTGTTCTGTATTCCTGAGTATGAAATGAACTGGGTTCATAAAAACAATAGTAAAGTTAGTAATCTAATTTTAAAGTTCTTGAGTTTTCTTTGAGTATGGAAACATCTGAGTGATGTTTATTTCTTAGGAATTGAGTATTTAGTAATAGATTCTTTTGGTTGTTTTTTTTTATTTGTAAATACTTCGGTATGTTTATAACTAGGAATTTCTGTGTAGTGCATAGCTTTGTTGAAATGCTGCTGTTCCCTTATTAGCTTCTGACTTCTTTTTATAAGTGGAATAATTTTATGCCTTTAAGAGGAAGGAATCATTTGACCATAGCAGTTGCCAGTTACACTGCCTAAAAACTTGTGTTGTTATTTGCACAGATGTGAGGTGATCTAAGGAGTTGGGATGAAAAATATTTTATGACCTAGTCGCTAGCCTTTTTCATTTTCTTTGCTTTGGTTTTTGGGTCATTCCTGGTGATGCTCAGGGGTTACATGTGGCTCTGTATTCAGGAATCTTTCCTGGTGTAATTTGGGGGATCATATGGGATGCTGGAATTAAACCTGGTTCAACTGCATACAAGTTAAGTTCCCTATATGCTGAAATCAGCCCCCCCCTTTTTTATTTCCTTATGAATATATTAAAATAGAAATAATTGTCAAGGATATATTGTTTGCTAGCTATATTTTTAATAACTTGCAGTTTATCTTTCCATGCTAAATGACATAATGGTGAAATAATTTGGTAGGTTGCCGTTGGCAGCCTAAAATTAGGCAAAAGTAATAGCTTTGAAAAGGCCTGATGGTATCAGAAATACTGATGCTGATCTGCTATTTGTTTATAGTTCTATAATGAATGACATTTATAAATGCTGTTTAACAGGATAACTTAGAATCTAAATTGCTCTTTGCCAAATGACCCATGAAGTTTTCTCAGATGAAAATTTAATTCAGTACCAAGGCTTATTATTAATTCACTAAAATAAAAATGCTAGAGGTGAACAAACTGAAAAGGTCTTATTTAAATTTTTGCCCCAAATGAATATTTTTGCTTAGATTTTTTGTTGTCATTTTGATGTATTTTTGCAGGGACTCCAGAGTGTTCTCAGAAGGGCTTTTAGGAGAGGAACACTCCTGGCATATGCAGTCAATCAGATGAGCAGCTCAGTCTTTGGGGGTGAGGATTCAGTGCTGTCAAACCTGGGTTCCAAAATCTGAGCCCAGCAACTTGTTGGTGCTGAAGATGCCTCCAGGGTCATACCATCAGCCCTAGAGTTCTCCTGAGAATACACATCTTGCAATATTTGGGAGTGGTATGGTTTCAGGAACTGAACCTGGGTTAGATGCATGCAAAGCATGTACCCTGACCCCTTACTATCTTATCATCCCCTTACTAAGATTTTTATTTTTATTTTTTGCCTGCTCATTTAAAGTGAATGATCAGTTTAATTTGCTTTCTGTTGTGGATGCCTTTTCCCCTGTAACTTTGATGGGATTATTATAATTTTGAAGAACAGGGACTGGAACAGTAGCACAGAGATAGATAGGGCTTTTGCCTTGTATGTGGCTGACTCAGGATGGCCCAGGTTTGATTCCCAGCATCCCATATAGTCCCTCAAGCCTGCCAAGAGCGATTTCTGAGCGCAGAGCCAGAAGTAATTCCTGAGCACTGCTGGGTGTGGTTTCCCCCTCCAAAAAAAATCTGAAAACCAGAATTGTGATTTTAATGGTGAATTTGATTTACTCTCAACATGTTAATTTTTTATTGATGTTCATGTAAAACTTATAATATATTATGATGTCAGTAAAAAAGTAAGAGGTAAAATAACAAATTGAAGTTCTAATATACTGTTCTACTCTGTATAGCATTCTGCTGATTTAGGTTCAGTACCCAGTACCCTATATGCACTACAGTAATGTACTCCTAAACATGGTTATAGGAATAAGCCCAAAAACCAAAACCAGTGATCCTTAGATGATTTTATAGAAAATATTTGAACCATAGATGTGATTCAAATGATTGAACTTGCATGTTCGAAACCCTGGGTTTGATCCAGGTCTCATATGGGTGTAGCTCTCATGACTATCTCCTCCATAAGAATGGTCCTCATGCATACGTGTTTTAAGTTATTTAATTTTGGGGTAGTTTTGTGCACACCCAACTGTTCTCAGGGCTGACTCATAATAATCTCTGGGATTATTCTTGGCAAGCTATAGGGACCATTTTGGATTCTGGGGATCAAATCTAAATCACCTGCATGTGGTGCAAATAACCTATCTACTGTACTGTCTTTTTTGTTGTTGTTGTTTTTGTTTTTGTTTTTGTTGTTTTTGGCCACACAGCAATTAGCCAGGATTATTTCTGTCTAATCACTCAGGAATTGTTCACAACTGACTTCTTGGGGGTCTATATGGAATGCTAGAGATTGAACCCAGTTCAGCTTTGTGCAATGCAAGTGCCCTTTCCTCTGTACTATTTCTCTGGCCCCTCTATATGTTGTTTTTGTTTTTTGGGGCCATACCTGACTGTGCTTGGTGGTTACTCCTGGTTCTGAATGCAGGAATCACTCCGGTAGGCATAGGGGACCATATGGGATACCAGAGATCAAACCCAGATCGGTGCTTGCAAGGCAAATGTCCTACTCCCTGTACTATTGCTCTAGCCACTGCATATTTATTTCTTAAAAGAATGACATGGTTCCATAATTACAGTTATCAACTATAGAAAGTCAGGCTCCTTCACTTCATTTCTGAAGAAAAAGACATTTTTCATTTGTTTCCTCTTAAACTGAGTGAATTTCTCTCAGCAACTTATAACTAAATATGGCAAACCTCAACTGCTTGTTTTGTGTGACCTGGGAACTAAGTATAGAATAGGAAAAAAAAATTTTTTTAATGTTATTTATTTAACTTTTGGTGGAGGACATGGATTGGGCTACACTCAGCATTGCCCAGGTCTGTTCCTTACTCTACACTCTGAATCACTCTTGGTAGGCTTGGGGACTGTATAGGATGCCAAGCATTAAACCCCAGTCAGCTCTGTGCAAGGCAAGTGTCCTACCCATTGTCCTGTTGCGCTGGCCCCCAGGAAATTATTTTAAGAGAGCCATATTTTGTGTCATGGGAAAGTTATATGGAATATAAATTTTATTAAAAATAAGAAGATAATGCTTTCTTCTTTACCAGCTTTGTGGAGAAATATATTAGCACATATCTTCTGAAAGATGGTATATAGAGAAAGTTATCAAGGTGGCCACATTAAGATTTAATTCTTGGACCGGAGAGATAGCATGGAGGTAAGGCATTTGCCTTGCATGCAGAAGGTTGGTGGTTTGAATCCCGGCATCCCATATGGTCCCCCGAGCCTGCCAGGAGTGATTTCTGAGCATAGAGCCAGGAGTAACCCCTTAGCGCTGCCAGGTGTGATTCGAAAACAAAAAAACAAAACAAAAAAAAAAAAGATTTAATTCTTTGGAGTTTTAGAGAATCAAAGGATAAAATCTATTTTTTTTCCAACCTCAAAATGCTGGGCAGCCACAGCGGTGTTTGCCTTGCAAGCAGCCGATCCAGGACCTAGGGTGGTTGGTTTGAATCCCGGTGTCCCATATGGTTGTCCCCCCCCCCGTGCCTGCCAGCAGCTATTTCTGAGCAGACAGCCAGGAGTAACCCCTGAGCACTACTGGGTGTGGCCCCAAAACAAAACAAAACAAAACAAAAATGCTGGGGAGCATGATGTACATTAAATTGCTGCTTTATGGCTTCTATTGTTTTGTAATGTTTTTATTTACTAATAAAATTGGGGGATATTGGCCTTATTACATTGTCCTCATACAGGGAAAATTAATTACATTGAATTTTTTAGCTTTAAGATTCAGTACATTGGGTTTTTTAGCATTAACATTCAATACATTGTAGTTTTTAGCATTCAATACTTGTTTTTGTTTTTGTTTTTTGGGTTTTGGGCCACACCCGGCGGTGCTCAGGGGTTACTCCTGGCTGTCTACTCAGAAATAGCTCCTGGTAGGCACGGGGGACCATATGGGACACCGGGATTCGAATCAACCACCTTAGGTCCTGGATCGGCTGCTTGCAAGGCAAACGCTGCTGTGCTATCTCTCTGGTCCCAGCATTAAATACTTGTATTAGTTTTGTAGATGTTTTCTCTCTCTCCAAATGAGTAATGTCCTGACAGAATTTGCACCCATGTACAATTTTATTTTGTGGTGGAGAAATTGAATCCAGAATAATATCAACCTCTGTATTTATCTGGAAGTAGAACTGTATCATGAGAGACCAGCATGCAAACACATAGCTGTCATATTTTATAGTAAATACGATAATAAACTAATATCTAAGGCTTCAGAGGAGGTCATACAAATTTGCTGTGAATTTGTTTTCTAGTTACCTTTCTGTGAGTACTTTTATTTTCTAAATCTTTCTCAAATCTGCCAGGTCTCTCTTCATTATTCTTAAATTTTTGATCCAGTTAAATATTTTCAGTTACCAAAATGATTTTTTTGAAATAAAAGTTTGACCGTGCCTCCTTTTTTGAGTAGAGGGCACACTCAGCAGTGCTCAGAAACTAAACTTGGAATTTGCTTCCAGCAACAGTGCTCAAGGACTCCTGATGCCTGGTCCTGGTCCTCTGCCATGTAAATCATGTTTTCAGCTATTGAGCTATATTTTCTTGTCAAAAAAAATTTGGGGGGGCCCGGAGAGATAGCACAGTGGCGTTTGCCTTGCAAGCAGCCGATCCAGGACCTAAGGTGGTTGGTTCGAATCCCGGTGTCCCATATGGTCCCCCGTGCCTGCCAGGAGCTATTTCTGAGCAGACAACCAGGAGTAACCCCTGAGCACTGCCGCCGGGTGTGGCCCCCCCCAAAAAAAATTGGAGGGGGAGGGAGGAACCACACCCAGCAATGCTCAGGAGTTATTCCTGGCTCTGCATTCAGGAATTACTCCTAACAGTGCTTGGGGTACCAAATGAGTTTCTGGGATTGGACCCGAGGTCAGCTGTGTGCAAAGCAAAGGCCCCATCTCTGTACTATCGCTTCAACCCTTTTATTCTTGTACCAGGTACCAAACTAGGCACTTGTTTCAAGTAATCTTTTACTTTATTTACGTAATATTTTATTTATTTACAGTAATATGTGGGGCAGTTTCCTATTCTGCATTATTAAGTATTAAACCTAATATATTATTTTTACTTATCACACTATGTGACCTCTTATTTTTATTTATTTATTTATTTATTTATTTATTTATTTATTTATTTATTTGGTTTTGGGCCACACCCTGTGACGCTCAGGGGTTACTCCTGGCTATGCTCTCAGAAGTTGCTCCTGGCTTCTTGGGGGACCATATGGGACGCGGGGGGATCGAACCGCGGTCCGTCCTAGGCTAGCGCAGGCAAGGCAGGCACCTTACCTCCAGCGCCACCGCCCGGCCCCTTATTTTTATTTTTACTTATTTATTTTTTTCAGACCTCCTCAATGTGACTTTTTAAATTGTATTTTTTTTTTTTTTTGGGTGCAGTTTGACCCACTCCTGGTGGCACTCAGGGGTTACTCCTGGCTTCCTCTCCCTCAATCCTACTCCCCCGAGTATGTAACATTTATGAATCGTACTTAGGGAAATACTATTAAAATGATATGAATGGTAAAATTGGCCACGTATAAATCAGAATTTCGTTACCTGACCCTAAGTTTCTACAGAGAACCTTCTGCTACCTCAGTGGTATTAGTACAAAAGTGAGTACTAGCCTGTGCAGCCTAAGAGTGCACATCCTTTACAAAACACTGTACTTTAGCAGTGTTTTATCTAGATAAATGCTTCATTCCAAATTAAATAAAAACTATAGATAACTTTTGTTTTTCTTTTAGTTTCCTGATTCTATATCATAATGAATAGGCTTATTCTTCAGGTGTATAAATTCTGTGTATCTGCAGTCATTAACAGGTAGTTCCAAAACTAATTACAGGAAACCTTTTATTGATCAATGATCCAGATTCATAGGTTCTAATTCTGGGGATTCTGTGCAAAGTAGGAAGGCACAACTTAATTTTTTCCATTTTAATTTAGCTTTTAATAGGAAAAAAGCTAAACAAATTAATGCATTTGGTTTTAATGATTTTAAATGATAATGGGCTTTTTCATAGTCAATTTTTGGTTTTAATGGTTTTAAATGATAATGGGCTTTTTCATAGTCAATTTTTAAAAAATATTCAAATGAGGGAATGACAGACAATAATGCTAGGTATTATCTAAAGTACAAAGGTATTTAAATAGCCACAAGGAGATAGATGTTAAAGCTCTTGACATTTAAATTGCTTTAAAAATAGAGCACAGCCTTTTATACTATTTATAGTAAGTAAACTATTGGGGATATGTAAAGAAAAATGGTCCTATAATCTTTACTCATTATGTACACATGGTTTAGTCAGAGTGATGCCTCAGAAAAATAAACCACAGTATATCCTTTGATTAATACTAAGAGAATGCAAATAAGACTTAGACATTTCTTCCTTCCTTGTTGCAATTTAAAGGAAAAGGAAACAGTAGTAATCCACAGAAACATTAGTAATCCATAATAGCTGACATTTATTTATTAAACTCATCTCTGTTACTGTTGTTAATTCAATATATATTGGCACATTTAATCCCTATAATTGTTACCATTTTATGTATTTCTAGAGCTGATTAAGTTAGACTTCAATAACTTGTATATTTTTGTATATATAAAATTTGTATAGATATTTTAGTATTTCTTATTTGCTTTATTCCCTACCTATAAGTAGTATCAATGGGAAATCAATAGAAGCAGAGTATCTTACCGTGATCAGTGATTAAATGCCACCCTTCCTAGATAGTTCTTAGTGATCATAGCCAGGACAAGGGACATATGGAGGTTTTTGTATTAGTGTATGACTTAACTACAAAGGCAAGGACTTTACTGTGGATCTAATCTTTCTGGATTTGAATTGTGATAATTAGTATTTAACTTTGTACAATTTAAGGTTTTGTAGCTATAATTATGAGGATAACAGTAAAATATACTTTATAAAATTTTGTGGATTAAATAAATTTATGCATGAAAGTATGTCCAGCCTATGATAACGAATGCTATTGTTGGATTATTGTAATTAACATTAAGTTCCATTTTCTGGTGAGGACATAACCCTGGGACCTTAATTTTTTTGTAGTAGTTGGGCAAGTTCTGTAGTGTTGGGCAAGTCTCACTGTAGTGTTTAGGTGGTTCTTTGAGACAGCCTCACATTGACAGACTAGGTAACTTTAATTCCTTGGTTTAAGGACGAGGATATGCCTCTAAGGCTGGAACACATGCATTGTCTATGGGAGATCCAGATTTGATCACCAGCACTTTCTGGTCGCCTGGATATCACTGTGGAGTTAACATCAAGCCACTAGGTGTGGCCCAAAATAAAACAACAGTAGTTTTTGTTTGACATAGAAAATATTTTAATTTTTTTATTAAGAATCTGTGATTTAGGGGCCGGAGCGGTGGTATATGGGGTAAGGTGTTTGCCTTGCCTGTGCTAGTCTAGGATGGAATGCGGTTCGATCCCCTGGCATTGCATATGGTCCCCCTAGCCAGGAGCGATTTCTGAGTGCATAGCCAGGAGTAACCCCTGTGTATCACCGGGTATGGCCCAAAACCCAAACAAAACAAAACAAAAAGAATTCGTGGGCCGGAGAGATAGCACAGCGGCGTTTGCCTTGCAAGCAGCCGATCCAGGACCAAAGGCGGTTGATTCGAATCCCGGTATCCCATATGGTCCCCCCTGCCTACCAGGAGCTATTTCTGAGCAGACAGCCAGGATTGACCCCTGAGCACCGCCGGGTGTGGCCCAAAACCAAAAAACCAAAAAACAAAAAGAATTCGTGATTTACAGTACTGGCAATGATGGTTTCTAATGCACATTCCAATTCCGAATTTTAAATACCATCACAATTTTTGAACTTTTAAGTTACACCTAAGGTTCTTGTTTTTATTTATTTTTTTGTAAGTGCCACACTTGGTGGTACTCAGGGGTTACTCCTGGCTCTGTGCTCAGAAATTACTTCTGGCAGGCTCAGGGACAATTTGGAGTACTGGGATCAAACCCAAGTCTGCATCATGAAAAGCAAATGCTCTACCTGTTGTGCTATTGTTCCAGCCCAGTTACACCTAGATTTTATACTTAACTTTTGATACAGATGTTGTTATTAAATAGTTTCCTGGTAGAAATGTTGGAGGAAAATATTCTTTTTGTTTTGTTTTTTTGTTTTTGGGCCACACCTGGCAGTGCTCCAGTTACACCTGACTCTGCTCAGAAATCTCTCCACTGTACGGGATGCTGGGATTTGAACCACTGTTGGTCCTGGGTTAGCCACTTGCAAAGCAAACGCCCTACCACTGTGCTATCTCTCCAGCCCCAGAAAATATTCTTAAAAATGAAAATTTCTTGAGAAATATATTTCAGCAATCATTGAGAACAAATTGAAAGATAAAACTCATATGAAGTCATAGAGTTAGTAGAACTGGAGTATAAATTCAGAAATTTGTCTTTCCTTTGTTCCCCTGCAATTTTTTGTTGTTTGTTTTTGTTTTTTTGGGCCATACCTGGTGTTGCTTAGGGGTTACTCCTGGTATGCACTCAGAAATCGCTCCTGGCTTGGGGAACCATATGGGACACCAGGGTATTGAACTGAGGTCCATCCTAGGCTAGTGCTGGCAAGGCAGACGCCTTACCACTCTGCGCCACTGCTCTGGCCCCTCCCCTGAAAAATTTTAATAAGCAACTAATAAAGCAGATTATATTTTAGTGAATATACACTTTCAGGTTTAAATCTCTTGAAACAGGGGTATTGTCAATTTGATTATATAGTAGGAATGAGAGCTTCACTTCTTTTTTAGTTTTTGGGCCACACCCGGCAGCACTCAGGGATTACTCCTGGCTTGTGCTCAGAAATCACTCCTGATAGTCTTGGGGGACTATATAGGATGCTGGGAATTGAACCCGGGTTCGTCCCGGGTCAACCCATGCAAGGCAAATAACCTACCACTGTACTATCTCTCTGGCCCCGCTTCACTTATTTTCTAGTGACTGCCTTTTCTTTATTGTTGTTGTTTGAGGACCTGGTGATTCTCAGGGGTTACTCCTGGCTCTGTGCTTAGGAATCATTCTTGACAGGGTGTGGGGGACTATACCAGGTGCTGGGGATCTAAACCAGTCAGCTGCTTGCAGGACAAGTTCCCTACTTGCTGTGCTATCATTCCATAATAGCTTCCATTTCTATTTACAAAAAGATACACGTGGGAGTAAATTGGGGGCAAAGTAAAGAAAATTCTTGAATTATTAAAAACTAGGGGCTGGTGCGATAGCACAGCGGTAGGGCATGTTTGCCTTCCATTCTAAGATCCAGGACCAACCTTGGTTCCATCCCCCGAATCCCACATGGTCCCCCTAGCCAGGAGCGATTTCTGAGCAAATACCCAGGAGTAACCCCTGAGTATCACAGGGTATGGCCCAAAAAGCAAACAAATAACGAACAAAAGTCTAATATTGTTAGATTTTAAATAGATTAAAACCAAAAAAATAAAGCACTTAAATTGCATGCAGCTGACCCCCATTTGATTCCCAAGTTCCACTAGGAATGACAATGAGTACAGAGCCAGGAGGAAGCCTTTCTGAGCACACAACTGGGTGTACACCCCAAAATATGGAATGAAATTAAATATTAGGTATGATATACATAGTACCCTAAGTTAATATTTATTATGTGAATTAGTAGGATTACTCCTCTTTAAATCATGTAGACAAATAATGGAATTTCTGTGAATGAGGAGAATCATTTTTTATTATGAAGAAAAAATAATGTACAGTCCTTTGAGATATGGGGAATTGTTAGAGTGAGAGAATGTTTACTTGTTTCTCACGGTTGAGTTCTTCTAAATATTTGCTCCTTAGGAAATTAATTTAATTTAAATTATTTTTATGTCGGTAATGCTTAGTGGATGTTGTGATCTGTTAAACAAATCAAAAGTTAAAGAGTAGGAGTGCTAAAGTTTTCTGGTAAACACTTCAGGTTTTAGAGAATTTCTTGTTGCCTGCATAATTTGAAAATAAGTTCTTTCATAGTTTAAACTGTTATTCTTAAACTGTTACTTCTTAGAAATTCATATCATATTTCAGTTTATCTAAAAATCAAAAACTGACAGCAGTCTTTGAGGCATAAAGGAATGGAAGCAAGATCATAAACTTGTATTTCAATATTAATTCAAAATTCAAGAGGGATCATTGACACAGATTTTTTTTCAGTTGCATATAGTATTTTGTGTAGTACTAAAAATAGGTGATTTACGAACTATTTAAAGCTTACTGTAAACTAAATACTAGTTAAATGTTTTATAATAACTGTACACTTTTTTTGACATGTTCACTTTAATACTACATTTACTATGAGTGCAAATTTGGGTTATAAAAAATTTCCCAAGTTAAGTAAAGCATTACAGGGGTCCTCAAACTTTTTTTTTAATTAATTAATTAATTAATTAATTTATAAATGATCTTTATTTAAACACCGTGATTACAAATATAATTGTAGTTGTATGATTACAGTCATGTAAAGAACACCCCCCTTCACCAGTGCAGGATTCCCACCACCAATTTCCCAGATCTATCTACTCCCCACCCCACCCACACCTGTACTCGAGACAGGCTTTCTTTTTCCCTCATTCATTCACATTGTTATGATAGTTTTCAGTGTAGTTATTTCTCTAACTGCACTCATCACTCTATGTGGTGAGCTTCATGTCATGAGCTGCACCTACATGGGAAGATGGGGGAAATAAGGGTTGGGACTGAGGCAGTAAAATATTAGAAATGAGATTTGTAGGGCGGTATCAAGGTCACAATACAAGATGGATGTTATAGATATATAAAATATATGCATACAATACTATCAATAGGAAAATAAGGAGAAAAAATTCCAGTGACTGTCCCAACATAAACCACTACTAAAATGGCCCGCCCTCCTCCCAAAGCGCATTTCCATTAGTGTCGGGAGAGAGAGGTAGAGGGGAAGCCTGAGGACCACTAAGAGTCCACGTGAACCCACTTCTGGCCATCTGAGCTGGCACCCAGGGAAGGCCTGGAGTCAGGGGAAAAAGACAAGGACAGCTGGGGGACTGTCAAGCCTCCCAGCACTCCCCATGTCCTCAAACTTTTTAAACAGGGGGCCAGTTCACTGTCCTTCAGACTGTTGGAGGGCCAGATTATAGTAAAAACAAAAATTATGAACAAATTTCTATGCACACTGCATATATCTTATTTAGAAGTGAAGAAACAAAATGGGAATAAATACAATATTTGGCCTGCGGGCCGTAGTTTGAGGACCATTGAGTAGATGTACTTTCTTCAGGGCACATTTTCCTGTTCTGTACACATGTCCCCCATCATCATGTGGATGTGTACCTGCTTTTATCCACTCTGAAGTTTCTCTTTCTCTCTCTCCCTCCCTCCTTCTTTTCCTCTCTCTCACCCTCCTGCCCTTTATTTTCTGAGTAAACTCATTTTATCTCAAAATATTTATTTTTCCATGAAACATCGCTGAGGAAATAGGGTTGAAAGTTTTTTCATTTGTTTTGTTTTCTATGCTTCAGTCACTGAGCAAATGACACCGGTCTGGCTTGTTTAGTTCTTCTGTATGTAATGCCTTACCTTTAAAAATATATCACCACTTAATGATATAATCACCACTTAATGGCATAGTAAGTAAATATCTGTGTGTTGCTTCCTACTTAGTCTGTCAAAGATCAGTAAGTACTCAATAAATAGAACAGCGAATACTGGTTATTTATATAACTATTGTTTTAGCAAAAATGTATTTAGTTATTCAAAATTTATGTTTTGGGAAGGTTTTTCTAAATATGAGCAGTACTGTTTGTGGTAAAAATGGAAATTAAAAATAACGTTTATTAGAGGGGCTGGAGCGATAGCACAGTATAGGGCACTTGGCTTTCACATGGCAAATCTGTCCCCAGCATTCCATAGGGTTCCCCAAGCCTTCCAGGAGCTTTTTCTAAGTGCAGAGCCAGGCGTAACCTCTGAGTGTTGCTGGGTGTGGCCCAAAAACCAATAAATAAATAAATAAATAATTTATTGGGACCGGAATGGTAGTACAATAGACTGGGCATTGCCTTGCATATTGATGACAGGGCTTGATCTCTGGGATTCCATATGATTTTCCAAACATTGCCAGTAGTGAATTCTGACTACAAAGTCAAGAGTTATTTATTCCAGAGCATATCTGGGTATGCCCACAAAAAACAAAATAAAACAAAAATTCATATTTGGTTTTCACTGTCTTGCACACAAAGAGATAATCTTTTTAGCCAAATTGTTTAATAGATTATATACATTTATTTTAAGCCATTTAATAATTCAGCTCTATTTTATTTTGTTTATGGGCCACACCCAGCAATTCTCAGGGGCTACTCCTGATTCTGCACTCAGAAATCACTCCTGGCAGGCTCGAGGGACCATATGGGATGCTGGGGATCAAATCTGGGTTTGTTCCAGGTCGGCCATTTGCAAGGCAAATGCCCTACTGCTGTGCTACACTCCTGCCTTTAAACTCTATTTTAATAATTTATAATTATTGAAATTGCTTGATTGAAAGTAAAATTATTAAATGTTAAATTTTTGTGGATCTGGCTTTGAAAATGTTAACGCTTGAGTTAATGTTTTCAGTTTGTTAAAAGTAAATACATTAGTATTTACCATCAATAATATAATTGACTCACTATATGTTTAATAGTGTAAGACATATTTGAAGTTTCATATGATTTATAAGAGCAACTAATATCTTTATCTCTCACTAGCAGGGTCTTTAGGATACATGATGAAAGTTTAGGTTAAATAGAAAAGCAGAAGTTAAATGATGTTAGCCACGGTAACTTCTTGGGAAAGGTTTCTAATAGGGCAGTACCTCAATTAATAAATCCATAGAAAACATATTGCCATGTTCTAGCAAGTTGAAAATAAACAGTTTCATAAATTATGTAGTGATGTTGGTCTGTATTAACAGCAATGCTCTCATTAAAATCGGGCCAGGAAAAAAATACCAGTGTTCTGCTTCTACTTTTCACTACACGTGAAAATGGTGCCAATAGAGGACAGCCAACACCTAGGGATGAAAAGGCACGGCAAGACAATGTTGAGCAGCTCAGCAGCAGAATTAGAATTTTACGAGTAGGGATCTGTTGTTAATGTTAACTTGATTTCCTGTGTTCGTCATCTCTTTTCTGTTCTTGACTTGCTTTTTTCAATGGAGAGAAAATTTGATTGACTCAGCATGGATGTAGGGATACGACTTATATAGAATATAATAGCACTAAGTCTTTGATAGTCCTTTCAGAGGGGAGATCTTTATTCCTTTACATTAGTGATTTACTGTTTTTGTCTAAAGGACAGTCACATTGAATCAAGTAAATATTTGCTTCTTACTCTTTGAAGACTAATGTTTATTAATAAGTAAAGGTGGAATGTTGGTACTTGGGGGATATTGAGGACTCAAGGAAATTACATTTATCTAGTTTCACTAATTTTGAGCATCAATATTTTTACTATTCTGAGAACTGAAGAAGAGAGGGATGAGGAGTTAGATAAGACAAATCTGAATGCTTTTCTCAACATGGCCATCTCCTGCTGGTTTCTAGAAGCCAGAAGAGCTAACCATGGCCTTCTCTTCCTGGCTTTTTCTAGAACTTGGAGTTCTCCCAGTTCTACCACAGAGCTATTTGCCTGGCTCTGTTTCCCTCCCATTCCCTCCCTTTCCTGTGTGAACCAAGTGAATTCCTTCCATCACTAGTAAATGCAATTTAAGGTACCCTTCTGCCACAAGATTCCATATGAAATGTAGTTTACTTGGACAGTTGATATATTAGCTAGCTAAAATTTTGTTATATACATATATCATAGGAAAAACCTTTGTATTTTCATAAATTATTTCTTAGCAGTATTATTTGTTCACTTAATGACTTGCTTCTATTTATAGTAGTTTTCCATGAGAAAATGTATTTAAAATTACCTAAATGAGGACTGGAGCAATAGCATAGCAGTAGGACATTTGCCTTGCATTCTGCTGATCCGGGACAGACCTGGGTTTGAGCCTCAATGTCCCCTATGGTCCCCTGAGCCTGCTAGGAGTGATTTTTGAGCACAGAGCTAGGAGTGCTGCCAGGTGTGGCCCCAAAACAAACAAACAAAGTACCTAAATGGGTGCCTGAAAGTTCAATTTCTTTGTTGTTGTTTGATTGGTTTTGGTTTGGAGGCCACATCTGGAAATTAAGGGTTTAAACCCGTAGTGCTGTGCTCAGGGATCACAGGTCTTGGAAGGGGATGGGGTAGGCGGCATATGCAGTGCTGAAAACTAAACTGGGTTTGACCATGTACAAGACAAGCAAAGCAACTTAACTCCTCTCTCCCTAGCCCTTTATCTGTTTTAAATGTTTTCTCAGTCATAATTGTGAAGTAATGAATAGCAGGAAAAATGGGAAGAGCAGGTAAACGTAATAAAACAAGTCATATAGTTACCCTTCTATTTACCTTATGAATTTTTCTCAACAAAATTAGAATATAGGGGCCCGAGTGTTAGCAAAGCAGTAGGGTATTTGCTTTGCATACGGCTGGCCCAGGATGACCTGGCCTGGGTTTGATCCCTGGGCTGGCATACACACATGCACACACGGAGATATATATGTATATATGTGTATATATGTATGTGTGTGTATATATATATGTATTAGAGATTTTTAAAATCTGTTGTCAGGTAATGCCCCAAAGTATACTCTTTAATTGCTGATTATCCTCTGGGGGGGGGGGAATATCTATCTATCTATCTATCTATCTATCTATCTATCTATCTATCTATCTATCTATCTATCTATCTATCTATCTATATTTTTTTTTTCCCTTTCAGGGGAGAGCGTGAACGCAGTCTCCCTCTACTACAAATTATGCAGTCGAGTTTCCCACATTTGGGGAAATTGCAGGGTATGGTTTTGGGTCACACCCAGCAGCGTTTAGGGGTCATTCCTGGCTCTATGCTCAGAAATCGCCCCCGGCAGGCACGGGGGACCATAAGGGATGCTGGGATTTGAGCCATCGTCCTTTCGCATACAAGCAAATGCCTTACCTCCATGTTATCTCTCCAGCCCTGAAAATATAGTTTAATTACTATTCTTTTGCATGTGTATGCTAAAGGGCTTTCCTATACTTCTATACTACTTGGGCAGACCCCTCACTCCTGGCCACCCCATGATCAGACTGACAGCTACACTTGGAAGGTTATGTGCCTTTGTGTTTGTTGATTAAGTCTTACTGATAAAGAAAATGCAAAATATAATTCTGGTAAGTGCTTCAAATAGCAGCTTAGATTCATCAGTTCTCCTGTTGATCTTTGTTTCATACTTTATTGTTCCTTACTTTCTGAACCTTTAAGTTTCTGTATATCTGCTAAAAACTGTTCATGAATTCAAGATTACTGGATAAGATTGGGTTTAACTAAACATTTCAAAGAGTTTCAGTATTTTTAGCTCTCCCTACTCTCCCTATTCACCCTTTTTTAAAAATATTTTTCCCTTATTTGCCTTTTAATTGTAGGATATTGTCCTGTTTTTCTTCTTTCCTACTTTTTTTTAAATTTCCTGACCTGATATTAATACTTATTCTCCAGTTGAATATTTATCTTTAGTATTTTATTCTTATTTTCATGGCTGAGATGATCACATTGATCACATAGTATCCAAATGCATTATTTGTATTGCTGAGCTCAGATTTGTAGATTCCCAGGACTTCTAATAATTTTTTCAAAACTCTTCTATTCCCTGTCATGGTTAATGATATCATTGCAATTCCAGGTACGTAAGTTAGAATTTGTCATCTTTCATTTTTCTGTGCCAATTGTTAGTGCCTACTCTTGGTTTATTGAACATACTGCCCTTTTAGACAGTTTTTTAAAGATGCAGCGCACAGTAGTGCTTATTTTGTTTACTAACACTTTGATTATTTTTTTCCCTCGGTTTCTAAATTCTTAGGCAAGTTTTACAATCATCTCTCTGTAAAAATTTTTATGTTTATTTATTTTTTATTGATTGTTTGGTACTATACCTAGAAGTGCTCAGGGGCTAGTCCTAGTTCTGTACACAGGAATGCAACTATGGGATATATGCTGGACCATATGTGGTACTGGTGATTCAAACAAGGGCACTCACATGTCCAGCTATTGTCTTAAACCTTGGTTTGTTTCTCCAACCCCATACTTATCCCTCTTTATGAATTAAAAACTTTCTCTTAAAATATTTTTCAGGGTTCAGAGTGATAGTACAGCAGGTAGGGCACCTACCTTGATGTGACTGGCCTGGGATTGATTTTTATCACCTTATGTGGTCCCCTGATTATCTTTTGCTAGGAATGATCCCTGAGCATAGAGCCAGAAGTAAACTCCAAGTACTGCCAGATGTGCCCCCCCCCAAAAAAAAAACAGAAAAAGATTTTATCAGAATAGAGAAATGGCTCAGTGAGCTGAAGTGCATCTCCCTTCTTGCATGTAATTTAGAGAGTTATTCTTTGTTGTTAATCCTAGGAACAAAAACTGAAAAATAAATGTATACTTGTGTTCATTGTACTACTGTTTATAGTTAGTAGGAGGGGAAAAGAACCTGTGTCTAGTGACAGATGAATAGGATAAAGATTTATCTTGTGGTTTATATACACTTAGGAATACTACTTAGGGGGCTGTAGAGATAGTATGGGGAGTAAAGTTCTTATCTTACATGTTTCAAACCCTGGTTTAATTCCAGATACCACATAGGTCCTCTTAGCACCTCCAGGAGTGATTCCTATAAACAAAGCTAGAGTAAGCCTTGAGATCACGAGTGAGGCCACAGATGTGGCCCAGTCCTTTCAGTCTCTCCCCCCCCCCCCATCAATTAAAAAACCCCAAACACTACTGGGGCAGAGTCAGTAGTACAGTGGGTAGGGTGTTGGCCTTGCATGTGGCTGGTCTGGGTCAATTCTTGGCATTCCATATGGTTCCCCCAAGCCACCTAGGAGTAATTCCTGAGTATGAAGCTTAGGAGTAACCCTTAAGTACTTCTGGGTCTACCCTTACTACTCAGAAAAGGTAAAATCTTTTACTACAGCTTGGATGGAACTGGAGGGGTCATGTTAAGCAAAATATATCAAAGGGAGAACGAATACTGAATGATCTCATTAATGTGGTATATACAGAAACAAAGCAAGGCAATGAATGGTATCTAATAGCAATTCCTTGAACTTTGAATTCAGAATGGATGCTATTGATGAGAGAGCAGACAAGGTAAACTAGAAGTGATGTTTGGATTAAAAACAGAGGTATTTGGGTGGGGAGGTGGAAGGGCACTGACTGTATATACATAAAAAACATATGTTAGCTCAACTACAATAAAACATTTTCTAAACTGAATCACTATTGTACTACATCACTAATTGGCTCTCCGTAGGCAATAAGAACTTGGTCATGATTCATGATTTGGTTATATGTATGTGACTTGCTTATGTTTAATGCAGGGAAGGGTGTGGTTTTAGATGATTTATAACTTGATAGAATATGTGGGAAGATTTTTAATAGCTTTAGTTTTTATAAGTACTTATAATGAGTAAGTCTTTACTAATTAGCTAGCTACCTTTCAGAATCTGTATATGAGAATGTATTTTTAGATTACAATGTTTTATTCCAAATATTTAGGCTAGCTAGATATTTTAAAGTTGATCGAGTGCTAGAAATTTGTCTTCTTCCTTGAAAGTGACATACATAACTATATACATAAATAACATGTATTTGTTTTGTTTGGGGTCAAACCTGGAAATGCTCAGGACTGACTCTGGCTCTCTGGGTTCAGGGATCACTTCATCAGTCTTGGCAGGCACATGGGGAAACACATGGTTCTTCATCAAATGCAAGCGTCCTACCCCCTGCATACTCTGGTTCAAGTACTCTGAAAGTTACTTTTTCTTTTCCCTTCAAAAGTTTGTAATCCTTTTGAGGGTTGTATTTGCTTTCTCAAAAAAACCTTATAATATGGACTAACACTTGGCTATGATCTAATTATATTTGCAAATAGATAGCAAAAAAGAAATGATAACTGAAGCAAAGAGGTTTCTTGTAAAACCTCTTGCTTATAATCATATTTACCCTATAGCTTAGTTTCTTTCCCAATTAGGATATCTTAACTTTGAACACTTAGTCACTTCGTGTCCATTGTCTTACCCAAATCATATTAAAAGTACAGGGGGATGTTTTGATGATTGTATTATAAATTTGACCTTTTAAGATTTTGAGTTTTTAGAGTTCTAAGAAGATAATGATTCAGAAGAGTTTAAGATTTGGTAAATGATTTGGTAGTTATACATTCAGAAGAGTTACTAGCTTTTCCCATGTCCTGAGACTATACCTTTTTGTCTGACACCATCATCATTCACAGTTTATAATGTATACTTAAATGATTCAACTTCCTCATTTGATTTTCATCATTGAAGTCACCTGAGTGTGTCATGGGGCATGTGTTTTATGAGCAATCAGAAGTATTGGATAGGGACCGGAACGATAGAACAATGGGCAGGCGCTTGCCTTGCACACGCTCGACCTGAGTTCAATCACCGGCATCCCACATGGCCCCCTGAGCATACCAGGAAGGCTTCCTGAGCAAAGCTAGGAATAGCCCCTGAGCATCGCCAGGTGTGGTTAAAAAAGGACCAAAAAAAAAAAAAAAAAAAGAAGAAGTATTGGATATTGCTATTCAGGATAGGAAATTAGAAACAAGAATTTGGAGGACAGTTATAAGGACCTTGGTATTCCTAGGCATTCAGTAAACAGGTTTGTTTGAAAGACAACAGTAAATAAAGACACTCGATGTTTAAAGCATGGACTTTACTTTGGAATGAAGAGAATTGTAAAAGTCAAAGTATTATATTAATTTTGACTTGGGATTTATTTGAATGTAATCATAATCTAGTTCTAATGTTTTTAAATGACCCTAATTGTTTCTTCAATATGCTTTAATATGAACAGAGAAACTCGGTATTATTTTAGAATATCCATCATAACTACATGCTTTTGAGGATTATAGATGAGCTTTCTTTCATTGATAATATTTTATTTTTAAATATAGTCTTTTGTTCACCAACTAGCTTTACTGTATTGTATAGTTCTATCACTCAGTTTTTCTCTCTTGTTTTGTTTTTTTTTTTTTGGTCAGACTTGTAGTTAGGTTATTGAAAGAGTGAAAGCCACCTTTTTAGGTATCTGAGAAAAGATGATTTTTTTGCATGTTGACAGTTCTGATTTCACATATAAGCTGTGCACAATACTAAAATAATATAACATTAGTTAAGAAGAGAACATTTATCTCCACATCCTTGGTTCTGTTTCTTTTTTTTTCCTTTTTTTTTTTTTTTTTTTTTTTGGTTTTTGGGCCACACCCTGTGACGCTCAGGGGTTACTCCTGGCTATGCGCTCAGAAGTTGCTCCTGGCTTCTTGGGGGACCATATGGGACGCCGGGGGATCGAACCGCGGTCCGTCCTAGGCTAGCGCAGGCAAGGCAGGCACCTTACCTCCAGCGCCACCGCCCGGCCCCTTTTTTTCCTTTTTTTTTTTTTTTTTTTTTTTTTTGTGGTTTTTGGGTCACACCTGGCAGTGCTCAGGGGTTACTCTGGTTCCATGCTCAGAAATTGCTCTTGGCAGGCACAGGGAACCATATGGGATGCCGGGATTCGAACCGATGACCTTCTGCATGAAAGGCAAACGCCTTACCTCCATGCTATCTCTCCGGCCTCAGTTCTGTTTCTTTATTTCCTGCACAGACAGTCTCACTGACCCTTATTTTTTACCCTTTAAAGTTAATTATATTAATGATGATGATGATGATGTTGAAGTTGTCATCTTTGGGTTTGTGGCCACACCTATTGTTTCTAAGGAGTGTATCTGGTTCTGTGCTTAGGGAATCACATTTGGTGGTGCTAGGATTTGAATCATGGTTGTGGTAGCCACAGCTGTATGTTAGGCAAGCACCTTAACTTTTGTACTTTCTCTCTGACCTGGTTCTCCCCTGCCCTTCTTTTGTTTTGTTTTTGGGCCATACCCAGTGATGCTCAGGGGTTTTTCCTGGTTATGCACTCAGAAATCGCTCCTGGCTTAGGGGACCATATGGGACGCCTGGGATTGAACCCAGGCCCATCCTTGGTCAGCTGTGTGCAAGGCAAATGCTTTACTGCTGTGCTATCGCTCCAGCCCCATCTCCCCCCCCCCTTTTTTTTTAAATAGAGGTCATGCCTAGCAGTACTGAGATAAAAGGGCACAATCAGTGCTTGTCATCAAGTTCAGGACCTCACATCTGCTAGCTTGAACTATCTCACTGGTGTCTTGAGTCTACTTTTCTTCATGGTATCATTGAATCTTTTCTCATACTGATAATTTTTTTTTAAGTTCATGGGTCATACAGATCACTGTTAGCTAGTCTGGATAGTGATAATTAATAGTTCAACCTTATCGTTTTGAAGATAAATTGTATTTGTCAAGAAAGGAAAAGACTTTACACAGTTCTTTTTTTTCCTCCTTTTTGGTTTTTGGGCCACTCCTGGCAGGTTCAGGGGACCATATGGGATCCCGGGATTGAACACAGGTTGGCTAAGTTCAAGGCAAACACCCTACCTGTTGTGCTGTTGCTTCTGGCTCGACTTTACCCAGTTCTAACAATATTCTATACACTATGTACATTTCAGTATAGTAAAGTATGTTTTGTTAGCTTCATTTGTAGAGGGCATAAAACTTCCTTAAGACTCTTAATACCATTTTAAGCCATATATAATTTTTGTTTTTAATAAGACATTGATAAAAATTTTATCATTCTTATTTGTACTGCTTCTGAATTACTGTTAATAACAGAGAACCCAGGATCACTGAGAATTCAATGACTGGAGCACATGCCTTGTATACAGGAAGTCTAGCATGATCTGTGGCATCTGTATTCTAGGAGCAACCCCTGAGCACAAAGCTGGGAATAGCCTCTGGTTACTACTGGGTGTTGCATAAGAAACTTTTATTTAAGTATATAAATATAGTAATTATAGGAATAAAACTAAATAACTTTTTCCCATTAGAATCTTTCGATTTTGAAAAATAGAGTAATTGTAACTTAGAGATAGTGTCGCCAAAGGCACACTGTATTACACTATATCACCTCCTTTTTTTTTTTTTTTTTAGGAAAAGTTGAAAAGAATTTTTAACTTCTTACCTTAATGTTATTCTTGTCATGCTATTAACAGATATTTGCTAATAAAAAGGAAAGTTTTTTTGGGGGGTTTCATCTAATTCTTCTTAAAATGACTCATTTTTTTTTTATCATACATGATTGACTCTTGTTTATTGAGTGGGTCAGACTTGAAAAAGATTTGAGCTGTGATTAATTTTTAAGATTAAATTTGGTATATGTGATTAAGTTTTAAAATTAAATTTGATATTAAATTTTCTTTTCAATCTCTCAAATGATCCTAAAATGTGAAACTAAGCATGATAGTAGAGGAGAAAAGGATTTAGGCATATATAGTATATATGTATAGATATGGTATATGGTATATCTGCTTTTTAAGAGAATTAGTTGCTTTTATAAACAAAAACCTCCATGTGCTTTGTGAGTTCTGAATCTCTTAGGCACTTAATCTAATGAACTATTGGTAACTGCCTTTTTGAGGCACAGGATACCTTCTCTTTAGCCTCTTGATATCTGAGCCATTGCTGTTCTGAATGTGATGACCTAACAGGTAATCAGATCACCTAAGAGTAGCTTTTTAAATTGTTTCAGAGATAATTCTAAGTGGCAAAAACAAAACAAAACATAACAAAAATACAAACAAGTGGGCTTGTATCAAACTAAAAGATTTCTTCTATACTTCAAAAGAAATGAGCCCTACATTAAAAGGAAACCTCACTGGACCAAACACATACTTTACATAAGCATAAGGTCTCTTGCTCTCATGCATGGCCCCCTTAACACCACTGGGAGTGACCTCTGAATATATAGCCAGAGCTATTCCTGAATATTGGCAGGTGTGACCAAAACAACAAAAACAGACTCTTTTTTTGGTTTTGGGGCCACACCCAGTAACGCTCAGGGGTTACTCCTGGCTATGCGCTCAGAAGTTGCTCCTGGCTTGGGGGACCATATGGGACACCTGGGGATCGAACCGTGGTCCGTCCAAGGCTAGCGCAGGCAAGGCAGGCACCTTACCTCTAGCACCACCGCCTGGCCCCCAGACTATTTTTTTGATGTGGAGAAATATTTGCATATTGTACATCAAAGGGCTAATATCCAAAATGCATAAATTACACTCAAACTCAATAACAATAACAAAATATAACTTCATAGAAATGGGCAGATGAACAGATACTTTCTCTAAGAAGAGATAAAGATGACCAGTAGGCATATGAAAAGATGTTCTTCATCGCTATTGGGGAAATGGACATAAAAATTATAATGAAATATCCCACACCAGCAAGAAAAGTCTATATCAAAAGTTCTGGAAATGGTAACTGCTGGAGGGAATGTGGTGAAAAAAGATCAGATTAGAATATACATAAAATCCAGTGATACCACTCCTTGACATCTGTTCCAAGAACATAAAAATATTAGTTTGAAGGGAGACACCAGTGTTTATCACATTATTTGCAATAGTCAGGATCTAGTAATAACCAGAGTGCCTAAAACATGTGATTGGAAAGAGAAATTGTGTTGTGTGTATGTGAATTTGTGTATGTGCATAGATCACAATAAATATGTTATGAGAAAAGATGAAATTCTGTAATTAGCTGCAACTTGGATTTAATTGGATGGTTTCATACTGAAAGAGTTCAGTTAGAAAGTAAAAGACAAAGAACTTAAAAAGTTGACAAATAAGATATAAGAAGAAAGAAAAAGAAAGAAAGAAGGAAGGAAGGAAGGAAGGAAGGAAGGAAGGAAGGAAGGAAGGAAGGAAGGAAGGAAGGAACTAAAAGACAGGGGCCAGAACATTAGTACAGGTTTAGGATGCGTGCTTTGCATGCAGCCAACCTATATTTGATCGTTGGCACTCATCAGAGTCCCTAAGCCTGCTGGGGGTGATCCTTGAGCACAGAGCCTCTTTGCATAGCTGAGTGTGGTTCCAAAGCCATAAACCAAAAAGTGGGGGAACGACCAAATACCATATGATCTCATTTGTGTGGAACATAAAAACACAAAGGGATTAGGCAGTCTTACAAGAATTGACTTCTAAAATATGGTTGATGGAACTGTGGTTTGAGGTGAAGAGAGAGGATCAGAGAAGGAATTTTGGAATAGAGGTAGAGGATTTCTGGCACCCTGGTGGGCATAGCAGCACTGCAAGTATAAAACAATAATATCAATACTGTTACAAATTTTGATAAATACATCAATAAAAAATGGTTGGGGAGGAGGGGAAGGCCATCAGACACCTAACTTTTACATAGCCTTTTTTTTAAGCAAAGGGGGATAACTGTATGCATTGTTGCATGCATGTCTTTGATTTCATGTGCAGAGTATGTAAGTAAATATGTGTTCAAAAATCCTAGGTATTGGGATGGAGTTGGGCCAAGTACCCCTCCACTACACACTCCCATTCTGACCCCAGCATAGCCAGAAAACCCAGCCTTCACCTCTACCTGCCATTTTCCTGGCAGAAAAACAACCTGGCTTAACTCCAAAAGGAAATAATGGCCACTGATACTTCCCAGATCAGTCTAGACTGATTTCTCTGTGGAATTCTCAGAATGGATAGGGGCAGACTCTCCTTTCTACATGAACCACAGCAGCCCAGCACCACACCCAACTCTCCTACAGAAACAGTCCAGCTCTCTGACTTAACCTTATCAAAATGCCAAGCCACATAATTTATATTAGATCTATAAATCCTGACCTGCACAACCATGTGATACTTCAGAATTTTATATAGTCCTGTCAGCCCAGTAGACTCATAGGAAATATTATGGTAAGTTGCATACTAATTTACCAAGCTCAGTGGGCCTAAACGGTAACAGAAGGTTCAACTAACACAATCCACAGCCCAGTAAATCCTTAGATACTGACTTTAGTAACACTATGGAGAGATAAACAGTCATTTCAAATTGACCCTTGTTGATATAAATTTTGATGATTTCATATGCCTTTTTGTTATAACAAATGATATGAAGTAAATTTGTACCTGCAAGGAGGCAGGATCTGGTAGTGGGTGGGAAATTGAGGGCAAAACGTCACACTGGTGGTGGAAATGGTGTTTGGTTATTTAATGCCTCAAACAACTGTGTTAGAAATCTTGGCGGTAAAAAAATCACGATATTATAATTTAAAAAATCCTAGTTATCATTTATGCCATCCAAAAAAACATGCTTCTATTACTCTCTGAACTGAAGTGTGTTTTGAGCCCCCCCATGCCTCAATATGACAATATTGACAAATATTTATATGACAAATATTGCCTCATATTTTCCAGTTCCATCAATGTTTCAGGGAGTTGCATGATTTCATCGTTCTTTACAGTATATAGTATTTATTGCATTGGATGTATCACATCACCCTATGATTTGTTTTTAACAATCCCACATATGAGAAAAATTCTAGACTGTTTTCTCCCATTGAATGATTTCACTCAACTTAATACTCTTTTTTTTTTTAATTTTATTTAAACCATTGTGATTGAAAAGTCCTTCATAGTTGGATTTCAGACATACAATGAATAAGGGCCTACCCCACCACCAGTGTCCACTTCCCTCCACCAATGTTCCCCAAGTGAATTTCATACCACCTCCTCCCCCTCATCCTGCTAGTTTAACAGGCCCATTTGAACTTTAGATTGTTAAAGTTTGCATCTCTTGATTTCATTGTTGTTGCTTTTAGCTTGGATATTTAGTTCTGTCCTCTTTTAACACTACCAATGTACCTAAAACTGCTGGCCCTTGGCCCCTATCATTTCATATTTATGTTTCTTCTATTCCACTCAGTTTATTTCCTTCTCACTTTTATAATCCGGGGCTAAGGGTGTTTGAGACAACTCCTATTTAGACCATTGCATTGAAACACAACTACAAAACTACAATCATGTTTGTAATCAAGGTACTTAAAGATATTTTTATTAAAATAAATAAATATTTATTTATAAAATAAATAAAAAGATTTTAAAGAAACTTTAAGTGGTATTTACCATTTTATGATCAAATTATATGGTTGATTTTGGGAGACAGGTAGCGTTTAGATCACACCTGACAGTGCTCAGGAATAATTATGGTCAGTCCATATGCTGCTTGGGTTATATGGTAACAAGGTTGAACTGGGTTCAGCTACATGCAAGGCCCATGTATTGTAAAATCACCCCAGGCGAACAAGTCTGAATCAGGTTGCCACATGAAATAATCCAAATCAGGCTGAGGATGAAACAAGTGTAGTCTGGCAATCTTCTACCTAATATCTCCACCATTTGCCTGCCAGAACTGACATAAAGGACAGATAGCTCAGGCTATCCTGAGCCAGTCTCATCCAGGTTTACAAGTAGGACAATCCCTGTTTTGGGGTAAATCCAAGTCGTAAACAAATATACAAAGGAACCAGAGATGATCTTGGTTTTAGGTAAAATAAGGTGTAATCTAACACTGTATGGCATCTTATAGTCCCTTAACTAAATTTTACTATTTGTACTCATTAAATTTTTTTTCTTAGAAGTCAGAATTGGTTCTCACAATTTCCAGGATTTTCTTAAAAACCTTTTCACTTGCAGCCAGCCCCTTTGGCCCAACAACTTATTATATGACTCAAGGTATATAATTATAAGAAGTAGATGTACAAATAAAAAATTGCTGATAGTTAACCATAAAGATGTTTATTTTTAAATGACTTCCACATTCAGTTATATGATTCCACATAGAGTCACAACCTGCCAATTAAGAAATCAGGACCTTGACATATGGGCAGTCTTTTGTTTCTTTGGGGGGTGGGGCACTCCTGGTTCTACACTTAGAATTACTCCTGGTGGGGTTCAGGAGTTCTTCTGGAGTGCTGAGTTAGAACCCTGATGAGCCTTCTGCATAGCAAGGGTCTTACCTACTGTACTATCTCTGAGTCCATTTTTAGCTACTCTCCCTTCGAATTTCTTCTCCTTCTCTCATATCTTGTTTTCTCTATCCTTTGGTTTTCTTAGATAATTAGTTCAAATTAGAATCCTGGCTTCTAGAAGTAATACATATCATTTTGGAAACAAAAAGTGATAAAGTACCAATGAAAATCAGCAAGTAAAAAGTGCTGTTTTTGCCTACAAAGTCACTGATAATGAATCCTTTTTACTGCCCGATATACATATATGTACACACATAATTTTAATGTAACTTGTAAGTTTTATTAAGATTTATGACTTACATTTTAAAAAAAAGTCTTCAGGAATAGGACATGTCACAGAAATGTTGAACACTTGCCTTGCATATATGATTACCTGGATCCAGTACTTGCACTCCACAAAAAATGGGGAAATAATGGAATGAATAGATAAAATGGTCTTTATTAGATTAGAAAACCTACTAAAGGAATATTCATTAAGTTCTTTATCATTCTATTTGATATATCTTGATGTATCTCAGCCTTTTCTTTTAAAAAATTTTTTATGTCGCTTATTTCTTCCTGAGTTATTTATATTTTAAATCAGTATTAATATCTGTAATGGCTCAAAGCTTATTTATAAAAATAGGAAAGAAGTTAAATGAAAAACATACTAGGTTTGGAAAAGAAAAAAAATGAAGATAATTTATAGCTTCTGGGTTTAATCTTAGTTGTTGAAATGTAGGCTAGATGTACTGCAAAAAGGAATAAGTAGGAAGTAAAGCTTATGGAAAGAAAATTTGGAACTGGCATTCTAGGAGATCAGTATATCATAGGAGTATCATCAGTATATCATAGGAGATCAGTATAGTATAGGCAGACCTGAGACCTGATTTCAGAGACAAAGAATGAAGTTTTAGAGATAGTGTTTGGTTGTCTGAGACCATCTGTAAAAAGTTGGCTATAGTCAGCTTTTGTTGAAAAATTGTACACCAGAGGCTTTCTTTGTTAGGGCGTTCATGGGGGTAATAATAAGAGTGTTGATGAAATTTTTTATCATAGCCAGATACCAGAGCATGCACAGAACTGCAGGATACATATCAGTTATCTGTCAGGATTTTATCTTGTCTTATGGTGGAAAAAATGTTTTCCCTTAGTGAATTGAATTATTACTTGTGGAGAAGTTATCGGAAATCTATAGAATTACTCATACAATTCTGAGTCTCTACCAGCAAGCCATCACTAGAATATGAATCTCGTTGTTCCATTGAATAGTCAGTTCCTAAACACCCAAGCTGGGAAGAGTATTGTAAGAACAAGAGGAAGAAGTTAGAAATTTAGCTGAAGGGCTGGAGCTGTTGTACAATGGCTAGGACGTGGCATTTACCTTGCACATAACAAAACGTGATCTATCCCCAGCATCCCAAATAGTTCCCTGAACACCTCCATGATTATTTCTTGATATCAGGGCCAGGAATAACCCTGAACATTGCCTGGTGGGCCAAAAGAAACCTCCCCCAAAGTGGGGGAGTGATAGCATAGCGATAGGGCGTTTGCCTCGCACACTGCCAACCTGGGGTGGACCTGGATTTGATCCTGGCGATTTCCTAGCACAGAGCCAGCAGTAACCACTGAGTACCTACCTATAGGTGTGGCCCAAACCCCCCCCCAAAAGAAAAAAAAAGTAGCTGAGATTTAGAAGTAGACAAAACATTGCACTTTATTCTCAATTAAAAACATAGGATTTAGGGCTGGAGTGATAGCACAGTGGCTAGGGCATTTGCCAGGCATGAAAGCAACCCTGGTTTGATCCGTAGCATCCCACATGGTTGCCTGAGCCTGCCAGGAGTAGGAACCACTGGGAGTAACCTCTGAGTGTTACCAGGTGGGTGTGTCATCCCCCTACCCCCGCCAAAGGGATTTAAGTTTTATTCTCTCTCTCTTGACTTAATTTATATAGAACTACAAAAAAGAAACAGTTTTTAGTTGACTTAAGTCTGTCGAGTATCTATGTTTGAGAGGTGAAATAGAAACTTTGGATCATTTGTTTTTTTTTTTTTTTGTTTGTTTGTTTGTATTTGTTTTTGGACCACATTGGGTTGCTCGGGGGTTACTCCTGGCTACATGCTCAGAAATTGCTCCTGGCTTGGGGGACCATATGGAATCAGGGGATCGAACCACTGTCCATCCTAGGTCAGACGCATGTAGGGCAAATACTTTACTGCTGTGCCACTGCTCTCCGGCCCTTTTTTTTTTTTTTTTTTTTTAGCATTAACTGAACATCTTTCTTGATTTACTACTATTATTTTTGAGAAACTGTTTTGTCCTTCATCATTATGTTTTTCACTTCATTACTCATTTTCTCATATGATTGACAGCAAGATTGTTTCATACAAGGGAAGTTCTTGATCCCTGACAGAGGTGTTCTCATTTTGTAGGCATCTTATGAGATATCAGTATGAAATACTGGTAGTATTTCATCAGAGGCTAGGACAGAAGGGATCTTTGGCTTTACTTTATTTCCTATCATCACTCTGTTTTCATGACACCTCTGACATACACATATGTAGACAAGCAGAAATTTTTTTTTCTTAAGATTGTTGGGCACCAACCATATTTTTGGTTCAGCTAACTGGGCAAGAGCTGAGCTTGCATTTCTAACAAATTCCTAAATGAATTTGCTGCTTCTTAAACCATACTGCTGGTTTTGAACCATACTTTTCAGAATGACTGTAATATAGTATTGATCACAGAAATCTGAGACACAGCTAAATCTAATGTGTACTAAATGTACATACCAAGTTACTTTGTAGTTGAAACAGAATTAAACCTATTGAAGGGGCTGGTGCGGTGGCACAAGGGGTAAGGCATCTACCTTGCCCACACTAGCCTAGGACAGACCATAGTTCGATCCCCGACGTCCCATATGGCCCCCCAAGCCAGGAGCAATTTCTGAGCGAATAGCCAGGAGTAACCCCTGAGTGTCACTGGGTGTGGCTCAAAAACAAAAACAAAAACAAACCAACAAAACAAACAAACAAAAAACCTATTAAAGCAGAATCATACCCATTTCTATTTTTTTTTTGTTTTTGGTTTGTTTTGGTTTGGTTTTTAGGTCATATCCGGTGGCGCTCAGGGTTTACTCCTGGCTCTATGCTCAGAAATCGCCCCTGGCAGGCTTGAGGAACCATATGAAGTGCTGGGATTCGAACCACCAACCTTTTGCATGCAAGGCAAACACCTTACCTCCATGCTATCTCTCTGACCCCATCCATTGCTATTCTTAATACTTTAATGTAGAATTGTCTCTTTATTTTCACAGATTGGGGCATATGACCAACAAATATGGGAAAAATCCCTTGAACAAAGAGAAATCAAGGTAAACAATTCAATTTTATTTTGTGGATTATGAAGTATAGTTCTAAATATTGTTTTAAGACTATTCTTAATGTCTTTTCACATGCCTTTAAGGTATAAATTATGATTACTTAACCAGAATCTTAAATCTAGAGCTAAGCTCTTATTTTGATGACAGGTCACTTTTAACTTGTGATGATTTGTATTTTTCCATTTTAGCAAATTTCTGTCTTAAAATTTAATTTATACTGACTTATTTTTTGTCAGCTCTTTTCCCTTTTCACTTGTCACCTTATACTTCTAGTTTGCTTTTCCTTCCTTTTGATGCTGTCATTGTTCTGTACAGTTTATTAAATTGGTAAGTGTATCAGGTTTTGTTCTGCCTGATTGAACTTGTGGAAGGAAATGTTATGCTTAATTGAAATCGCTTTTTGGTGCTACTAACAGAATGACATGGACACACATAAAGTTCAGGAAAAGTTTGCCTTTAAAAGATACTAGAAATATAAAGCACTAATTCAAATATTTTGTTAGGTATTTTCTTCTTAAACATGAAATCACTGATAAGATAATCTCAAAATCTACCTTGCTAGCATGAAAATTTTTTGAAACTAAATTGGTTCTGTTTTTCAGCAGTCGTTTTTTGGTAATAAAATTTATATTTTTTACTTGCATAGAAAATACTAACCATTGTGTTCCTGCACGAGCTAAATTTAATCTGCTTCCAGAGAATGTTTCTCTAGTTGCTTGACATTTTCTATTTTGTACAGAAAGGTTTACAATAGGATTAAAACTAATGTCTGTATATAATTACTTCAGCTTTTCAACAAAACTGTCGGTATTGAAACAATTGAATCATTTATAACAGGGGTCTCAAATTCGCAGCTCACCGTACAACATTTTGTGGCCCTGCCCTAGAGGAATCTTTTTTGTTTTGTTTTGTTTTAGTTGTTTAGGTCACACCCCCCCAATGTTCAAGGCTTACTGCTGACTTTGCACTCAAGGGTCACCCCGACTTTGCCTCCTGTGGCCCCCAGGTAAATTGAGTTTGAGACCCCTGATTTATAAGAAAGAGCAAAAGCTTTTTCCATTTGTCAGTTTGAAATTTTGAACTATTTTCAAAAAGAATTAAGACAGTTGTGGTAAACACCTACTACTGTGTGTTAATGATAGGATTAAATATGAAAAGAACGGATGAAATGTATAATAATTTTGTAAATGAGATCTATATTAGAGAAATTCAGAATTTGAGAATATTTCTATACAGAAATGCTTTTGTTTGCCACTATAAGGAACAGAGGTTAGGCAGCCCTTGAGAAGTTAGAGAAGAGTTCAGTGAGGAAATGACTCATGAACTGAACTTGATAGATACTGAGTAGAATGAGGAAAATATTCCAGGCAGAATGAAGAGTATATGAAAACATTCTATAGCAGGAAAGGAACATGATTGACTCTGGAAACTTCAAGAACCTTCATTCAAAATAATTTGGAAGTGGGGAATGGAAATTCAGTTCAATGGAGAGAGTTTTTGTCTTGAACATGGCTGACACAGACTCAGTCCCTAGTATCCCATATGGTTCATTGAGCCAAGCAGGAGTGCAGCAGAGCTAGGAGTAAGACCTAGGCACTACTGCTGAATATGACCCTCTCCCCAAAAATCAAATCAAAATAGTTTGGATGGAAAGGAATCAGGACAAGAAAAGCCAGGAGGAGTTTAATTGTTATATCCATGAGCTAAGGCCTAATCTGAAAAAAATGACAGAAACATTATCTCACAAAGTTATATAAGAGGAGCAAACACAGAATTCTGTTTTAGGTTTATAATTTATACTGAAGAGAGATGTTAAAGCCTTTAGCATGTTAAGAATTATATCTACAATGTGTCACAAATATATATACAAATATATTTTATCTGCTATATATAGTATATAGGCACAGCCCTAGTATTGATTGAATTTCTAATGAATGAGGAAAAAGATGGAACATTGGGAAGCAGCTATTTAATTTTTTAAAATTTAAATGACCATCAGGGCCGGAGAGATAGCATGGAGGTAAGGCATTTGCCTTGCATGCAGAATGACAGTGGTTTGAATCCTGGCATCCCATATGGTCCCCTGAGACTGCCAGGAGCGATTTCTGAGCGCAGAGCCAGGAGTAACCCCTGAGCGCTGTCGGATGTGACCCCAAAAAACAAAACAAAACAAAAGACCATGAAAAATAGTTATAAAGTTGTTAATATTTGAGTTTCAGTCATACAATGTCCAACAACCATACAACCATTCTTTCACTAGTGCATATTTCCACCACCAATGTCCCAGTTTCCCATCTCCTTTCCCTTCCTGCCTTTATGGCAGACATTTTTCTTCTCTGTCTTCTCCCCTTTCTTCCCCTCCCATTCTTTACCCCCTCCTTAGTTTCTCCGACTCTCCTCTCCTCCTTTTTTTATTCCTTTCCTCTTTTTATTTCCCGTTTTAGACTGGTTTTAGACTACTGTTACTGAAGGGGTACGTGTATATTCCCCCCCCCCTTTTTTTTTGCTTTATGGGCCACACTCGGAGGATGCCGGGATTTGAACCACCTTCCATCCTGGATCGGCTATGTTCAAGGCAAATGCCCTAATGCTGTGCTATCTATTTTTCCAGCCCCATTTCACTTTATCTCTTTTCAACACTCAGTTCCCAATTCTTGTCCAGAATGATCATTTTCAATTATCATTGTCATATGGTCACTGCTCTAACTGCACTCTCTTACTATTTGTGGTCTGTTCTTGCCATGCAATGAACTGAATAAACCGCAAATAAGAATCAAGAGAATATAAAAGTAGAAATGAAAAAAACCCAAACTGAAATAACAAGACTAAAAAACTTGGTGAAATGAAAACCTAACTGAAAAGCCTCTTCAACAGAGTTAACAGCGGCTGAGGACAGACTCAGTGAGCTAAAAGATGAGATGCATAACCACTCAATACAACAGAAGAGATTGGAAAAGAGCCTTAAAACAAACGATCAGACAATGGAAAAAATATTCAAAGAATGTGAACAGACAAAAATAGAATGGTGCAAAATTGGAAATCTTTTCCTTAAAATTCGGCACAAGACAAGGCTTTCCCCTCTTGCCACTCCTATCCAACATGGTATTGTAAGTACTTGCCATAACAATTAGACAAGAAAGAGATAGCAAGGGCATCAAGATACGAAAGGAAGATGTCAAGCTCTTGCTGTTTGTAGATTACATGATACTATATTTAGAAAACCCTAAAGACTACCCAAAAGCTCCTAGAAACAATATATTCATATAGCAAAGAGGCAGGCCACAAAATTAACACACAAAAATCAATGGCCTTCTTATCTACAGGAGTGATTTCTGAGCATAGAGCCAGTCCTGAGTGCCTCTGGGTGTGACCCCCTCCCAAAAAAAATGAAATTGTAAACATGTGGTAACTATAATAAAAATTTGTTATAAATTAAATTTTCAGTTACGTTAAGGAAGCAAGACAAATATGTAACTGATTTGTTGTGATTAATAATTGGTTTTTAAAAAGGACAAATATTGCATTCATTGTTTAGAAAATACTTTATCAGACATTTTTGATTTTGTTTTCGGGGCACAACTGGCAGCGCTCATGGGTTACTCCTGGTTCTGCTCTCAGAAATCACCCCTGGCAGGCTCAGGGGACCATAGGGGATGCCGGCATCAAACCTAGGTCCTTCAGCCCTGTGTAAGGCGAACACCCTACTGCTGTGTTCTCTCCAGCTCCATTTTTTGTTTTTGTTTTTGGGTTTACCAAATGTTTTGAGTTCATCTTTCCCATCTGTCAAAGCAGTGAGAAAGTAAAAAAATTAAAGAAACATGGAAGAAGTATATATCTTGGAATTATTTGCTTTGTAAATTAAAGGCCCATATTGCTAGAATACAAAATATCTTGTAAGTTATCATTTTTCTTTAAACAGTTTAGAAATAACAATTAAAAACTTTGATTTTATTTACCACCCAACATAATTTAAAAGGAAGTGTGGAATTCTCCTTTCTGGGAATTTATTATAGTTTTAAAAGCTTCAGCAAAAACAACTGTGCTATTTTAGAGTTATTAGAAGAAAAATGGGGTGGAAGGAATTAATCAGGATTTCTGGAAAATGAAACTAATAGTTACATTCTTTGATGTAGCCTAAATATTATAGTAGACTTATGTATGGAAAATCTGGGTCACTGAAGATAAATTTTTCTAAACTTAAACAGACCTCTCTACCTCTGGCTCAACATTATTGTGTAATTAAGAGATTTAAAACATTCAGAACTTAAAGCTATTTGCTTCATTACATTTTAGGAATACAATATAATATTTTAATTTTATTCAGTAAGAATATGTTGTTTGGATTCTTAAAAAGAAATTTAGGTGTGCAGGAGTAAATTATACTTCAGATTGTCATATAATACTTACAATAAGATTATTCCTAAATTGTTACAAAATATGTTATTGTTATGCCTCTAATTATACTGGCTTTCATCTACCATTAATGAGTAGCCTTGTCTTACCTGTGCTTCTGTTGAAAAATATCACACTTAATACATATTGGTAGTTCATTGACATTGAATTCTTCACCAACAGCACTGTAAATCATACCTGAAAATAGTGTATCTAACACTATTTTGGGTGTATCTAACACTATTTTGGGTCACACTGGCAGCGCTTAGGGGTTACGTTACTCCTGGCTCTATGCTCAGAAATCGCTCCTGGCAGGCCCAGGGGACCATATGGAATGTCGGGATTCGAACGCCTTACCTCCATGCTATCTCTTCGGCCCCTATCTAACAGACATTTTCTCAATAAGACACAACATAATCTACTTGCACTAAGAAACACTAGACAGTATTTGAATAGCATTCATGAGGACCATTAAAAACAATAAAGGGGGGGGGCTGAAATATAGCACAGCAGTAGGGCGTTTGCCTTGCAAGCTGCCGACCCAGCACCAATGGTTCAAATTCTAGCATTCCATATGGTCCCCTGTGCCTGCCAGGATCGATTTCTGAGCGAAGAGCCTCCAAGAGTGGCCCAAAAACTAAAAACTAAAACAACAACAACAACAATAACACATAACCCCCAAAATACTTACCAAATGGACCAAAAAAGAATATACTCCCTTTTAATAGGAAGAAAGCTAATCCAAAAAGATAAGCTTGCATGGTTTGACCTCAGATGGGAACATTCACTTTGGATAACTCAACTCAGGCTTTTTTTTCCCCCCGCTTTCACAAATTGTGTTTTCTGTCTACAAATGAGAATACATTACTCATAGGTGCAAGAGTGTTTTTTAGTCTAGGTAAATTTAGACTAGGTAATATGGAATTCATGAATATGAGGATTGACTTTATAAAAATATTATCACTACACTTTAACCCTGACTTTCTCTTTTATTTCTGTCTTTGGGTAGTTTGTATTTTCAGATGTACACACTAAAAATGTTCAAAGATTTTGACTTTAGGGTACAATTTTGTTTTAAACACGCATGTGTTTAAACACTATGTCTCTGGCCCCAACATCTTATTTTATCTTGTTTTTGTTTTGGAATGCAGACAACAATCATCAAATTTTTACTTTAGAGGATGACTGATATTTAGATTAGTACCAAAGGATTTACTGCTTAGTTACATGGCTAATTCAATTGAAATAATCAAAATACTGTATTATTTCTCAACCTTTAACATCTCAAGAAGTATAATCTAAGCTTTCCTAATTTTTAATATCCTATTATTAACTTAAAAGGGTTTTTTTTGGTGGAGGTTCTGGGAGTGGGTAGAATACCCCATGATGCACAGGGGTCTTGGCTAGTCCTTGGTGGTCATCTTGCATGTATTCAGAAAACTATAAACTATGCAGTGCCCAGGATCAAAACCTGTTTTTAGCTTGCAAAATGTGCTCCAGCTCATTGAACTATTTCTCCAGGTTTTTTTTTTTTAATTTATTTTGTTTGTTTGTTTTTGGGTCACACCCAACAGCGTTCATGGGCTACTCTTGGCTCTATGCTTAGAAATCGCTCCTGGCAGGCTGGGGGACCGACCATATGGGATGCCGGGATTCTAATTGCCGTCCTTCTGCATGCAAGGCTAACACCCTACCTCCATGCTATCTCTTCGGCCCCTTCTCCAATTATTGTTGTTGTTTTGGTTTTGGTTTTTGGGTCATACCTGGTGATGCTCAGGGGTTATTCCTGGCTCTGCGCTCAGAAATTGCTCCTGGTAGGCATGGGGGACCATATGGGATGCCGGGATTTCAACCACCATCTGTCGGGGATTGGCTGGGTGCAATGCAATGCCCTACCACTGTGCTATCTCTCCACTCCCCCGTCTCCAGTTTTTTAAATTATTTTTTATATCCACCTCTATAGCCTGCATACATGTTATGCCTTTTTGATGCTTAGGGTGAAATATAATCTTATTTTCAGCAGTTTCAAATTTAATACCGCTCATACTTTCTTCTTCTTGGGCACAACATTAGAGCTTTTGAGATGTTATTTGGCATTGTGGCCTGGTCAGTGTTGGACAGTAAACATAGTGGCAACCCTGAAATCAATATCATTCTCTGTGTTTTGAGCTTATACCACCTGTAGATCTTGACTTTTGAGAAGTCTGAATCCTTATCTGTTCTTAGATCTGTGAGCCATTATTTTTTGCAGCAATTCCTCCATATTTGGAGGACCCCTTAGAGATATTGTTCCTCAGTCAGCCTTATTATTCTGTACTGGTCAACAAAGTCTCCTGGATCATCCCAGACTATACATTGACTGGTATCCATATGGTCTTTGTTTAGGAATTTTTCATTTAGTAATAAACAGTCCTCACATGTTATTGATACACCTTAATTTATCCTTTGGGGTTGTAGTACTATTTATTACAATTAATCATGCGCCATTTGTAACAGAAGTATAATTATTTTTTGTGTAGTATATATTAAAGATTTCTAATAAAAACTGAAATCTTAAGAAGTGATTTTTTCGGGGCCGCGAGGTGGCGCCAGAGGTAAGGTGTCTGCCTTGCAAGCGCTAGCCAAGGAAGGACCGTGGTTCGATCCCCCGGCGTCCCATATGGTCCCCCCAACCAGGGGCAATTTCTGAGTGCTTAGCCAGGAGTAACCCCTGAGCATCAAATGGGTATGGCCTGAAAAAAAAAAAAGAAATTATTTTTTCTCCTATTCTGCATTTAAATATCTACATATTTAAATGTAAGAAATATCTATATATTGAATTCTCACATTCTTTTAACCTATTATAGGGGTTAAGGAATAAACCAAAGAAAACAGCACATGTGAAACCAGACCTCATAGATGTTGATCTTGTAAGAGGTGAGTCTAACTTGTAGAAAAAGTAATTTTAAATGGATTAAATATGTTTTTAAAAATAAAAGTAATGTGAGCCTAAATGAAGGTAGAAATGGTATTAAAAAGAGAATGGAAACATTTAAGTACCATTGATTAGTCTTTTCCTCCCATTAAAGATCATACCAAGAAATAAGTCTACAAGAAAAGTAAGTCATGTTTGCTTAGCAAATTATCAGACTTGCTAATAAAATTTTGAGTAGTGATTTTTATTCTTAACTGAAACTAACATTTGAACATTGTCTAACGTGCATAAAAGATTTGAAGACAGACTGCTATTATTTAAATTGAAATAGGTTTTTCACAGTGACTGAGTTAATGATACTGCGAGTTAATATGATACCACGAAGAATTTATCTACTTACTCAAATTAGATAAAATTATACATGTTTCATTGTTCAAGTTGGAACTGTCTCCTAAGGAATTAAAGAATAATAAAGCACTCACTCAGTCATTCTTCGTTATTATTTTTAGGGTCTGCATTTGCTAAGGCAAAGCCTGAAAGTCCTTGGACTTCGCTGACTGGAAAGGGAATAGTTCGAGTGGTATTTTTTCCTTTTTTCTTCCGATGGTGGTTACAAGTAACATCAACAGTCATCTTTTTCTGGCTTCTTGTCCTTTATCTTCTTCAAGGTATAATTAGGTCAAGTGTATTTTGCCTTTAACTTTCAGGTTGTTCCACGTTTTTGTGTTCCTAAGAGAATATTTTAAGTGAATTAGTACTGAGTATGAAAGTACACATTTATTACAATATTTCATCCTTTAAGATATACAGATCTGGTATGTAAAATATTTATAAAATAAAAATTTGGGGGGCTGGCGTGGTGGCGCTAGAGGTAAGGTGCCTGCCTTGCCTGCACTAGCCTAGGACGAACCTAGGTTCTATCCCCTGGCATCCCATATGATCCCCCAAGCCTGAACTCATAGCCAGGAGTAACCCCTGAGCGTCACCGGGTGTGGCCCCCCCCCCAATTTTTTTTTATTGGCAAATAATTATTGTTTAATTCTCACAACAATCCAGCAAAGTATAGATGTTACTATTATCTTGTAGATAGAAAATTGAGGCTCTGGAATCACACAGCCACCAAGTGTTAGGGTCTATGAAACCTACGGCATAACCATGCATTTAACAACTTGGTTGCATAGCTTCTCAGGATAGCAACATTATAGTGCTCACTAACTGCACCAGTAACCACTGTCAAACATTTGAGGTTTAATAAACACTAATTCTGTCACTTCACAGACCAATAATTTTCATTGGGTGATATCCTTTAGGTCTTCTTATCTTAGAAGAAGATAAGAAGATACTTCTACTTCTTAGAAGATAAGTCATATTCTAATCTTCTTAAAGAATATGACTAATTCTGAAAGATTATCTAGTGTTTTTATTGGTAAACTAAATGATACTATCTTTTTTGTGATGAAAATACAGTGGAAGTAATAGACTTTTACTAGATAAAGTTGTTTATTTTTAAATCAAGGTAAACCTTATTTACATAAAAGATTTTCTTGTTGTTAATATAGTATATGTATGTATTTTTCTAATGAAACAAGTGATCCATGTTAATTGCAGAAAATCTGTAAAATATAGGGGGAAACGAAAATAAACTTATAATACTGTCTTTCAATGTACTTGATAGCATTTCTTATATAGTATATTATTATATCAAGAATTATATTGAGGCTGGAGTGATAGCCCAGCAGGTATTGTGTTTACCTTGCACATGACCAACCAGGTTCAGTCACCAGCATCCTATGTGGTCCTCAATCTCACCAGGAGTAATTTCTGAATGTAGAGCCAAGAATGAGCCCTGAGCATAATCTATCAAATATCACTAATGCACATTCTTTTAAACTTTATTTATTTATCTATTTATTGATTGGTTGGTTTTTGGGTCACACCTGGCAGTGCTCAGGGGTTACTCCTGGTTCTGCACTCAGAAATTGCCCCCCCTGACAGTTTGGGGGACCATATGGGATACCGAGAATAATACTGGATCTCTCCTGGGTCGGCCACATGCAAGGCAAATGCCCTGCCACTGTTCTATCTCTCTGGCCTCAACGCACATTTTAAGCCTTTTGCTATCTTTTAATGTTATGATTATTGTTGAAATAAACATATTTGTGACATTTTTCTTTTCCTTGAGGTGAAACCACCTGTGCAGAAGGGCTTACGAGTACTCAGCTCAGAAGTACTTGGGCCAGGGTCGAATAATTCAGTGCCTGGACTGGCAGTGCAATGTGGCCTTTGCTCAGCAGTGCGGGGGACAGGGACACCCCAGTGATACCAAAGGATGATGTGGTACTGGGAAGCACATTCTGAACCTAGTGCATGCAAGACTTGCACTTTAGCATTTTGGGGTAACTCCCTAATCTTGTGAAAATTTTTTATATTAAATTTTATAAATGATTTTTTAAGATGTGTCTTTTATTTATTTATTTTTGTTCAAAACTTGATTTCAATTTTATTTAATTTATATTTTAATATAATTTTTATTTTAATCATAGTAATATTCCAGGTACATATTAACATTGAATCAGGGGAATTCCCACCACCGAATTGTGTCTTATATTTATTTTATGACATATTTCTAGAACACCAAAAATTAAGTATAATTAAAAAAAATTAAGTATAATTAATTTTTTGAGACTTTTTATATCTATTTTATTATTTATTTTGGTTTGGGGCCCACATCTGGCAGTGTTCAGGTATACTTCTGGCTCTGCACGTAGAAATCACTCATGGCATGCTCTGGGGTCCATTTGGGATGCCAGCATTTAAACTAGGGTTATCCCTGTGTAAGGTAAAAAAGCTCTATCCACTGCACTATTTCTCTGGCCTCTATCTATGCTTTATAATTGCTTTCAAGATTCTAGTCTTTGTTATTGTTAACTAATATCATTACATGACACCTCTAGACAGTACATCTAGGGTTCAGAGAGAGTACATCTTAAAATAATATTTTAAACTTATTTAGATTTGTAAATAATATTTTGTCACAAAGCAATATAAGAGCAGTTTTTAAAGTTTTGAGGAAGTGACTCTCAGGTCCATAATCAAGTGTATTTTCTTTTCCTTTTTTGTAGTTGCTGCAATAGTATTATTCTGTTCCGCTTCTAGCCCACATAGCATACCTCTGACTGAAGTGATTGGGCCGATATGGCTAATGCTGCTCTTGGGAACTGTGCACTGCCAGATTGTTTCAACAAGAACACCCAAGCCTCCTTTAAGTACTGGGGGTAAAAGAAGAAGGTACTGCCTATTTAAAAGTGATTTTTTATTTGTAGCTGTCTATAAATTGAATCCAGGATTTTTCTTGACTTCAATAAAATATCTTGTAAAATTGTTCTTTCAGTTAGAGCAGTGAGTTTGAGACTCAGTTACCTTTTTCTCCAAATTTGTTTTTGAGTTTGGGGCCACACTCCGCAGTTTTCAGGGATTACACCTGGCTCACTCCTAGTAGGGCTCAGGGGACCATCTGAGGTACTGGAATCAAAACCAGTTTGGCCACATAAAGGGTAAGCTCACTAACTGATTGCTAGTTTACTGTTCCAGCACCATCAAATGATTTAGATTTTCATTTGTTTGGTTGGTTAGTTTGTTTTTTGGGTCACGCCTGGTGGTCGTCAGGGATCATCCTATCTTAGGTGGGCTCGGGAGACCATATGAGATACCAGAGATTGAGCCCAGGTCTGATGCATTCAATGCCTTAACCACTGTACTGTATAGTTCCAGCCCATGATCTGTTTTGTATTTGCTTCAAAACATTTCTTTTATATATTTTTTTCATTAAAACATTTTTTTTGGTTGAGGTTCACACTTGATTGCACTCAAGGCTTACTCTTGACTGTGCTCAGGGATCGCTCCTGCAGGGTTCAAGGAACTTTATGGGGTACCAGGTATTGAACCAGGGTCAATAGTGTGTAAAAAAAGGTGCCCTACCTGCAGTTTTACCTTTCCAACCCCTGTATCAAGCTAATTTGAAAGTCCATATGTTTTTATTTGTTTTCTTACCTTATTTGGGTTATGCTCAGTGTGACTTACTTCTGGCTCTGTGCTCAGGGATCACTTCTGGTGGTGGGACTGTATGGGATGCTGGAAATTGAACCCAGTTCAACTGCATGTGAAACAAGCACCCTATCTACTATACAATATTTTCAACTGCCTAGAGGTCTGTTTTAAGGATTTCTGGAGTAATTTATTTTTATCATTTAAGTCTATAGAATTTGTAGAGTTTAGTGAGTTAAGATTTAAAACCTTTATATTTTGAAAGAAAAATAACCTACATTATATAAATACCATTACTGATCGACTACATTATAATTCTGTGATCTGAATTTGCTTCTCTCTTCATCTGCAGATAGAGAAAACAGGAAAATAAGAAAGAAATGCTTTTGTAGATATCTGTTTAGTGTGTCTTAATCAGCTAGTGTTCACGAACCTGTCAGCATCAACAAGGAAAAATGCCACAACAGGAGAGAAATAGGTCTTAAATAATCATCTTAATATCTAGGTTCACTTCTCTATATTAACTTTAATTTATTATATATTAAAGTTATTGATTTTTCAGTAAGTACAGTTTTAATAAATTACCAAGAAAATGGTTGTTAAAATTTTAAAGCTTCTGTTCAATTTCTTCCGGTGAAGGAAATTAAGAAAAGCAGCACACTTGGAAGTACACAGAGAAGGAGATGGGTCAAGTACCACAGATAACACACAGGAGGGAACAGTTCAGAGCCATGGTACAAGTCCCTCTTACAGTGTTGGTGCTGTCTTCAGAGACCTCTGGCATGCTGCTTTCTTCTTATCAGGGTTTGTATTTTATTCAGGGCTTTTCTTGGCAGAAAAGTGCCCATTTCTTGACATTAAGCCTCAGTTATAAGCATTAATAACTAAATATGGTAGCTCTGTTATAGATTTTGTATGGATACATTATAATGCTATTCATAATATAAAAAGACTAAACATTTAATTTGGTATATATGTAAGTACATCGATATTGAAAATGAACGTATACAATGTAAATATATGATTTCTTGATTTTGTTTTTCTTCGTGATTTCTCAAGTACTAGTTCTTTTTTTTAATATATTTTTATTTACGTAACATGATCATATTTGGGTTACAGTCATAACCAGAACACCCCCCTTCACCAGTGTAACATTACCCCCTCCCCCCTCCCCATCCCCTGCCTGTATTCGAGACAGGCATTCTACTACAGTTATTTGTTTTTAAGTTCAGTAAGTTGTATTTTTTTTCCTTAAAGAATAAGACTAAAAAAAATATAGTAAAGGTTTCTTTTTTTTTATTTTTTTAACTAGTTCTTTTTTTTTTTTTTTTTTTTTTTTTTTTTTTTTTTTTGTGGTTTTTGGGTCACACCCGGCAGTGCTCAGGGGTTATTCCTGGCTCCAGGCTCAGAAATTGCTCCTGGCAGGCACGGGAGGACCATATATGGGACGCCGGGATTCGAACCGATGACCTCCTGCATGAGAGGCAAACGCCTTACCTCCATGCTATCTCTCCGGCCCCAGTTCTTTTTTTTTAATATAATTTTTATTTTGATCATAGTGGTTTACATATTGTTGACAATAATATTTTAGGTACATATTTACACAAAATCAGGGGGGATTCCCATCACCAAATTGTCCTCCCTACACCTCCGTTTTTGTCCTACCTCCCATATCCTCTTCCCTCATCTCCAGGGCGGCTAGAATATTTGGTCCCCTCTGTATCTAATCTACTACTTAGTAGTCTTGCACCTGTTTGGTCTTGATGCCTCCCTTATTTCCCCCTCTATCTGGAGGCAGGACTAGCTAGTTCACGTTGCATGGTTTTGCCTGAAAAAGAGAAAATAAATAAACTGGGGTAAGAGTCTAATGCCCCGAAAATGGGCGGAATCCTTCTAGAGGCTCTCATCATCGATTTGGGAGATGAAGGAGAAAAAGAATGTGAAACACTCCACCAGTACCAAAAGAAGTGTCAAATATCCAGTGAGGACTCCGGCTATATCATTAAGCACCACAAAAAACAAAGAACAAAACAAAACAAACAAAAAACAAACAAAACCAAACAAACAAAAAACACGCCATGGTCCTGTAATAAGAAACATGGCATAGCACATAACGAAAGAAAAGAAAGGAAGAGAAAAAAATAAGTATAATTGGGGACAACAATTTCAATAGTCACACCCAAACCGAGAAATCGACCAAAATAGATAGGTAAATAAAAATAATAATAACAATAATAAATGAAGGTGAATTATATATATAAAATAACCAAGTTTTTGTGCTTTTTGTATTTTTGTTTTTTCCCTCCTGCCCTGGCACAGTAAATATTGGGGTCATTAGAAAAGGAATTCACTTGGCCTAAGTAATATGGGATTTCTCCGTCCTTGGAGTATACTGTCATAGGATCAATCCTAGACTTTGCTCAGGATCATTTACTCTCCCGGTGGTGTATTTGTGGTGTGTGGAAGACTTCTGCTCTGTCCAGGGTGATACAATCAGAGCTCTGTGTTTAAAGGTCTCAGTATCTGTGCAGATCCTGAGGTGGGACTTATGATGAAGTCAGTCTTTGTGGTTCTAGAGGTTCTGTTACCTCAGTGTCATTTTAATCCATCTTATGTGGTTGGTGATCTTGGTCTTTGCACTGAACCTAGGATGGCACCTAGGATAGCGTCTTTCTTTGTGCTTCCAGAAGCCCCATTCCATTACAATTGTCTCTGCTGGGCCTTTGGGACTGGGGATCATGATTATTGTGCAGGTCATAGTTCAAACCCTAAACTAGTTCTTTTAAATTGATTCTTTTGAGCCACACTATTGGTCAAAATGGCTTTTTAATATGTGAGTTGTATGATATTTTTCTTTAACTCCTGCTTTAATGATTAAAGTGATTTGAAATGAAACATACAAACAAACAAAACAAACATACAAACAAAAAATTTAGTTGCAGTATTGCTAGTTTTACATACATATTACAAAGTGATAGAAACACTGAGTGCAACTCATTAAAGTTGCTAAATCTGTCAGTCTAGAATAGGGACATGGAGATAATTATTTTGGCAACTTGTTAACTCCTCTAATAATATAATTGTTTTATTAATTTGTGATTAAACTCTGATGATAAAGTATCACTGTTAAGTAATTGTATTTTGGACAGATTTTTTACTTGGGAAAATATTTTTTCAAAATCGTAGTAGTTTGTACCAACATGACTTTAAGTTGATTCCTATATTGTTCCAACATATCATCTTACTCTAGAGACTGTTAATTTTATTTTGCTTTATATTGGGCTGTATAGGGTCCATCTTTTTCTCTTCTCTAAGTTTTAAAAAATAGCTGTCCTTTTTATTATTATTATTATTATTATTTTTTTTTTAGGATATTGGTCAAGCTGTAGACCCTGAAGTATCAGCAAATGTACTAATCACTGAACAGTTTATTTATTTTTAAATAATAATTTCTTTATTTAAGCACTATGCTTACAAAAATGTTCATAGTTTGGTTTCAGTCATTGAATGTATACCACTCTTCACCAGTGTAACTTTCCCACCACCAGTGTTCCCCATTTCCCTCTTCTCCTACCCCCTTCTTGTCTTAAAGACTCAGTTGTTGGTGGAGTTATTTCTTTTTTATTTTATTTTTTATTTTTTTATTTTTGGGCCACACCCGGCGATGCTCAGGGGTTACTCCTGGCTGTCTGCTCAGAAATAGCTCCTGGCAGGCACAGGGGACCATATGGGACACCGGGATTCGAACCAACCACCTTCGGTCCTGGATCTGCTGCTTGCAAGGCAAACGCCACTGTGCTATCTCTCCGGGCCCTTGGTGGAGTTATTTCTAACTGCATTAACCGCTCTTGTGGTAGCTGTATAACATGGACTGGTTCTTCGTCATCTCTGTTGTATCTGGGCATTATTACCATATTATTTATCTATTTCTCCAAGGTCCTCTTGTATTGTGGTATAAAGATTCTCAAAGTAATCTTGATTACCTTTTGAATTTCTGTAGTATCTGTAATAATCTTTCATTTTGTTTCTTGGTTTGTTTTTGTTTGTTTGTTTTGGTTTTGGTTTGGTTTTTTGGGCCACACCTGGTGGTGTTCAGGAGTTACTCCTAGCTCTGTGCTCAGAAATCGCTCCTGGTATGCACGGGGGATCATATGGGATGCCGGGATTCAAACCACCGTTTTGGTCCTGGGTCAGCTGCTTGCCAGGCAAACACCCTACCACTGTGCTATCTCTCAGGCCCATCCTTTCATTTTTAATTTGGTTTAAGTTTCTCTTTGTGAATTTTGCTAATGGTTATCAATCTTGTTTACTTTTTCAGAGAACCAACTCTTGCTTTCATTGATCTTTCAGACTGTTTTTTGAATTCCCAATTCATTAACTTCTGCTCTAAGCTTTAATATTTCCTTTGCTCTGCCTATTTTTGGTTCACTTTGTTGATCACTTTTCAATTTTATAAGCTGTGTCATTAAGTTATTTATGTGTAGGCCCTTTCTTCCTCTGATGAGTGCTTGCAAAGCTATAAATTTTTCTCTTAGTACTGCTTTTCCTGTTCCCACAAATGATAATTTGTGTCTTATTTCTTGTTTGTTTCCAGGAATCTTTTGATTTCCTCATTAATTTAGTTCAGAAGTGAGCTTTTTAATTTCCAGGTTTTAAAGATTTTTCTCTATATCTGTTTGTAATTCATTTCTGATTTCAGTGCATTATGATCTAAGAAGGAAGTTCATACAATTTCTATCCTTTTGATTTTATGGAGACACTTTTTATGGGCCAGCATGTGGTTTATCTTGGAGAATGACTCATGTGCATTGGAGAAAAATGTGTATCCAGTTTTCTGGGGATGAAGAGACATATATATTTCTGTGTATATTTATATATTAACATATAATAGGCCACTCTCTTCTATTTCTCTTTTCAGAGCTAGTAAATTCTTGTTAGGTTTTAGACTGATTGACCTATCAAATGGTGACAGGGTGATGCTGAAGTCTTCCACTATTATTGTTGCTGTTGATGTCTTCCTTCAAATTTGTCATCAGTGTTTTTAATTTTTTGCTGGTCCTTCATGGGGTGCATATATGTGATTTATTTCTGTTGTACATATTCCTTGATTATTAGGAAATGCTATCCTTATTCCTTTTAACTTTTTAAGTCTAAAATCTGTGTCATCTGAAACTAGTATGGTCACTTCAGCCTTTTTGAGAGAATTGTTTGCTTTAAATTATGTCCTCCAACCTTTGGTTTTTGTGTCTATGTTTGTTCTAACTATTCAGATTTATTTCTTGTAGTTAGCAGAATGTTAGATTCAGATTTTTGAACGATTTTGCCAGTCTGTTACTCTTAACTGGTGCATTGATGTTGAGAGAGATAATTGTCATGGGATTTAGTGTCATATTTTGCTATGAGTTTGGTACGTCTGTTAGTTTGTCTTCTCTTAAACTAGACCTGTTAGTCTTTTAAGACTGGTTTTTCCAATCTCTCCTGCTGTATGGAATTGTTATGTATCTCATCTTCCACAGCACCAAATCTATTCTCAGCTTCTGATACCCTGTCCCAGAGCTTATCCATTTTGTCATTCACTTCATTTACTGACTTTTTCAGGCCTGTTAGTTGACATGTTTGGAGTTTTGTGATTTCTGTCTTCATATTTTCTTGGTTCTTATTAGTGTTCTGTTCAACTCGATCCATGGTTTCTTTGAGTTCGTTGAGGATCTTCCATATTGCTAGTCTAAAGTCCTTATCTGAGAGGTTGTTTAGTTGGTTGATCATTATCTGGTCATCAGAATTGTCATCTTCATTCTCTATGTCTGATGCTGGCCTGCGTTATTTCCCCATTGTCACACTTGTATTGTGGGTTTTTCTACGTGTTGTGGTGGTATTCATTGGCTATATGATGCAGGCAGCACACTCCTCTGGCTCCGCCCTTTCTGGATGGGCTGACTTCCCTCTAAAGGAGGGGAGTCCTCCATGGATGAAGCCTCACACAGGATCAAATCTTAGGCCCGAGCATGCAGCAGAGAAGACAGTCCGGAGAGAAATGTTTGCTTCTGTGATCCAGCACAGTTCTTAGTGTGATTTTTTCTTCTTGTTGCGATGGTGTTCTTTTCTTAGAGCGCACGGCCGCGTAGCGAAGCGGAGCCAAAGTGCTCTGGTGGAGCCTCTTTTCGGCCCACTCCCAAGAGGTTCACCAAAGAGGACAGTAGACAGACACACACAGGCAGCACTCACAGTTTTTCACAGTCGGGTCCCACTGGGCAGGCGTAGTTTCCTTAAGACTGGTTTTAAGTCTGTAAAGTTTCTGAGCTGTTGTTTATCCAGGAAGCTGTGTATTCTTCCTTCAAACTTGAATTTAAGTCTGGCTGGGTGAAGTACTCTTGGCAATATATTAATTCCGTTGAATTTTATCATTATTTCCCATCACTGCCTTCTGGCCTCAAGGGTTTCTTGTGACAATTCTGCTGTAATTATTAACAATGATTCTTTGAATGCATTTCTCCCTTTGATCGTGCTGTATTCATTATTCTATCCCTATCTGCGATTCGTCATTGTGACTGGGACTTGTTTTCGGGTGTTTTTCTTTGTATCTCTTTTGGCTGGACTTTTCAAGCATATGGAATTTGTTTGTATGCACTCTTTAGATCTGGGAGTTTCTCTGCAATGACGTCCTTTATTGTTGATACTCTGTTGGGGTTTTCTTCCTGTGTCTTTGGGACTCCATTGATTATTATGTTGTTTCTGTTGAATTTATTAAAGACTTCTATTTTCATCTGCTCACATTCTTTGAGGACTTTCCCTATTGCTTGATTGATTGTTTTAAAACTTCTTTTAACCTTTTTTGTTGTATGGAATTGTTATACATCTCATCTTCCAGCTCACTGATTCTGTCTTCAGCCACTGTTAACTCTGTTGAATAGGCTTTCCAGTGAGGTTTTCATGTTGCCTACCATATAGCCTGTTATTTCAGCATGAAGTTTTCTCATTTCTATTTTCAGATCCTCTTGATTCATTTTGTCTTTCATTTAGTTCTTTCCATACCTTCTTTGAGTTCTGTAAACATCCTCTATACATCTTCTCTAAAGTCCTTATCTTAGAGGCTAAATAAATGATTGGTACTATTCGGGTCTTCAGAGCAACCATCTTCATTCTCTAAGCCTGGTGGAGGCCTTTCTTGTTTTCCCATTGTCACGGTTGCTATGTGATGTTTTCTATGTCTGGGGTTCTTTGACCAGGAGGAGTTAGCAGCCACGGAGTGGCTACCACATACAGGAAAGACTAGCTTTCCTTTTTTGTTTTTGGTTTGATTTTAGGGTAACACCCAGTGGCGCTCAGGGGTTACTTCTGGCTCTGGGCTCAGAAATCCCTCCTGGCTGGCTTGGGGGACCATATGAGATGCCAGGATTCAAACCACCATCAGTCTTGGGTTGACTGAATGCAAGGCAAATGTCCTACCGCCATGCTATCTCTCTAGCCCCTAGCTTTCCTTTTTAACAGTAAGATGCAGTGTGGTATTATCAAAGCCAGTTTTCTAAACATTTCTCCAGAATTTCTGATATGTAGTTCAAAAGATCCTAGTGGATAAATTTCGCTAAGGCATATTACCCTGAGCACTGCCTGATAAAGCCCAGAAACCAAAAATAAATAGATAAATTAATTAAAAAACAAAAGTGAAAAACTTTAATTTAGAGAACTATGGAAAGTTGGGGAGAGTTTGAGATATGGGCATGTCTCCAAGGTGAAGACTGCACCTATAAATTCTTACAGCACATTTAATCAGAATAACTCCCCCCAGCCCCCTGGGATTCACATCCTGTGATGCTCAAGGCTTATTCCTAACTCTGCACTCAGGAATCACCCCTGTCAGAGCTTAGAGGGCCATATGGAAAGCTGTGAATCAAATTTAGGTCAAACGCAAGCACCCTATCCACTATACTCTCTCTCTCCAGAAAATAAAAGTTTTTAAAACAAGGCTCAACAATTTTCACTTCAAAAATTAGGAATTATTGGAAAAGAACTGTAAATCTGGGAAAATTATTAAATTAAGCAGTGTAGTTTTATTGAAAGAAATTTACTTAGAGAAGTATGAGGCAAGAAGAGAGATGTGTTCAAGAGAGGACACAGCTTCTCCAGAATAGAAAATATCTGAGAAAACTTTTTTTTAAATTAGATATTAAGGCACCATGATTAACATAGTTGCATTCATGGTTGAGTCTCAGGTATGCAGTATTCTAACACCAATCCCACCACTTGTATGGACTTCCCTCCGTCTTTGTTTTCAGATTTCATCCTATACTCTAGCCTGTCTCCTTGATAGACACATTTTTTTGGGTGGGGATAGGGGAGATATGGTTTGAACACCCAAGGGTGGTCAGGGGTTACTCCAAGCTCTGCATTCAAGAATTATACCTGGTGGGGCTTAGGGACCATATGGGATTTTAGGGATTAAACCCAAGTCAGCTGCATGCAAGGCAAGCACTTTACCTACTGTACTATCACACTGGCCCTAGATAAGCACATTTATAAGTTTTGGTTGTTGTGGTTTGGATTTCATGCATTGGTGGTTCTGTGATTTAGATATATACACATACCACACCTATATCATCTATGCAATTACTTTTAAAAGTATCACTTTTGGGGGCCAGAGAAATAGCATGGAGGTAGGGCGTTTACCTTTCATGCAGAAGGACAGTGGTTCAAATCCTGGCATCCCATATGGTCCCTCGAGCCTTCCAGGAGCGATTTCTGAGCATAGAGCCAGGAGTAACCCCTTAGTACTGCTGGGTGTGACCCAAAAGAATAAAAAACAAAAAAAAGTATCACTTTTTCATTACATTGTTTAGGAATCAGTCATCTTTCCTAAGGCTTTTGGATGGTCATTTTAGTGAATTATTTTAAATTAGCATTGAAATAGGGGCCCAGCGGTGGCGCTAGAGGTAAGGTGCCTGCCTTGCCTGCGCTAGCCTTGGACGAACCGTGGGTCCCCTGGCGTCCCATATGGTCCCCCAAGCCAGGAGCAACTTCTGAGCACAGAGCCAGTAGTAACCCCTGAGCATTACCGGGTGTGGCCCCCCCCCAAAATAAGGCATTGAAATATCTCAATTATATGTTTGAGCATAAGAATTATTTCAGAATAATTATCTAGATTATTATTATTCAGAATATTTAGCTAGGTTCTTAGTTTTCTTTCACACTTTAAGATGTATTTGACCACGAATCACTGAAATACTTTCTTTTAAACTTTATTTATTTGTTTGTTTGTTTGTTTATTGGTTTTTGGGCCACAGCTGGTGACACTCAAGGGTTACTCCTGGCTCTTCACTCAGAAACCACTCCTGGCAGGCTAGGGGACCATATGGGATGTGGGATATTGAACTGGGTCCTTCATGGGTTGGCCACATGTAAGGCAATCACCCAACCGCTGTGCTATCTCTCTGGCCCACTGAATTACTCATGAGTGGAGAAAATTGTTTATTTAGTAAACCGGGGTTAGATACCAGAATAAAACTAGGTTACATTGTTGGACTGTTGCTTTACACAAACTCTCCAGAAACTGAAATAAGTTAAGAAAAAAAAAAAGAAAGAAAGTTTATTAGTTCAGTACTGTGACCCTAGGACCCTAGGGCCAAAGTGACTCCAAGAGCTTGAGCTTCTGTCACACACACATTATATATTTTTCCTTACACGAGCTCCACGCTCCTACCTTATCTGAAGCAAAGCAGATATGCAGAAGCAAAACTTGGTGGTTAGAACATTCTGACTAGCTAGTGGCATGCATTTTCTACTTTGGCAGTCTAGTTTCTGGCAGGCTCTAAGTTTGGCTACCCAGTCAGGAATGTCCCTTTTCAAGGCTAGTTGCTATTTTTGCAGGACTATGCTGTCTCTCAACAAGTTAAATCATCTGCATAACTGATCTATCTTAAAGATTTCTGAACCACTTAGAATCTGTATTTATTGTAGAAGAAATGAAAATTAAGAATTTAAGAAATATTTTCATCATAATGGAATATATTGTATGATGTTGAAATAAAAACATTGCATTATAAATTTCGGTACTGATTTAAATGGTTCACTCATTTAAGGTATATATTGTATGAAGCTCTGCTCTGTCTTATACAAACAGTGCAGGTAATTTTATTTATTCATTTGGTTTTTGGGCATACTTGGCACCACTCAGGGCTTACTCCTGGCTTTGCGCTCAGAAATAATTACTCCTGGAAGGTTCAAGTACCATATGGGATACTGAGGAACAAACCTGAGTCAGCCACATGCCAGGCAAACGTCCTGTCCTTTGTACTATCTCTCTAACTCTTTACCCTACCTTTGAATGGACCTTTCCTGGCTGGCCTTACCTTCCTTTCCCACTCAGTGCAAGTACAGTGATTGCTTGTCACAGCCAAACTGCCTGTTTGTATATTGAGCTGTTTTGTAAATTCTTAATTAATATTTAACACTTAGTATTTATTGTGTTTATTGTTTGAATTTGATTGTTAATTATCTGCATGTCTTTCATGGGAAGTATCAGATAAGAACTACAGTTTAGTAACTTATTATTCTGGCTTTCTGGAGTCACACATGCATAGTGAGGAGATATCAGGGAGAGAAAATACCCAGATAAGATCTGAGCTGAAAGGTATCCTGGAGTTGGTACTTTAATTTCTCTTTCCCTTGCTTTGTCTTTTACCTCATCCTTGTGATATTCTCCTTAGGAACATCCTTAAAGTAGCAATTACTATAAATCAGAGACTAGGGACCTTTTCTGTCTTTCAATCACATTTTTAATTAATCCCTTTACCCCTTTTTTGAGAAACTAAGTCCATTGCTTTTGAGGATAACTGTTTGAATCTGTAAATTTTCAGCCACTTCAGCTACTTGGGCCTCACAGCCTATGTTTTGGGCAGCTTGTTAATCTTTTTCATGATACTCCTGGACACCTCAGGACTCGAATGACCTTTTTTCCCCTAAAGACAATTATCCTCTTACATATCCTTGGTGCCAGAGATTGAATGCAGAGCTTCATGCAAGACAAATGCTCATCCACTAGCTATATTCCAAGTCTTTAAATATCTTGGAGGTGTTTTTTCTTTGTTGTTGTTTTATTACTTTTTTAATCCAGCCACTCCATTCGGTGCTTGAGAGGACCATGGATGAGTACCCAGGAATTGAATTCAGGACACATGCATGTGAAGCTTGTGCTCTAGCACTTTGAGCCATTTCCCTGGCACTATACTTAAATGATCTTTTTTATGGAGTTGATTATTTTGGGGATCTCCCAATATTTCTTAGTGATAAACACAAAGGAAAGTCAGAAGTTTGGACTTATGTTCTGAATACCATGAAATAATTAGAGCTTAGAGCATATGAGAAGTATGGTCTGTCTGTTCTGTTTTGTATGCTTGCAGAAAATATCAGGAAGGAGAGAAACTGTTTTTATGTGTCAGAAACTTTTTACCTAGACCATGGATGAATGTGTTAAGAATTCCTATCAGACTGTTTCCCAAACTGGGCAAATGGCTATCATGTGGGGAATGTAATTAGCACGTAGTTAGAAAATTTCTATTCCAACTTTACCCCTGTTGCCTCTGTGATCTTAAATATGTTGAGTAGACATCTTTGTGCTTCTGATATTTTTGTTTCCAAAATAAACATTTAGAGGAGTTGAGGCACATTCAGGGTCATATGTTTATAGGCAGTAATAAATGAGTATTTAAAGTAGTCAAGTTCTAAGGTTCTAAAGGATTCTATAGAACTGTAGTGATAATGAATTCTGTGCATTGCACAATTTTTATTTAATTGTGGAGTGCAAAGCTAGTGCACCTGTGTTACACTTACTGGTGATTGCGAGTTTGTGGTGTCAGAGATCAAACCTACGGCCTTGCACATGTAAGAACTTTGTTCCTGCTACTTGAGCCACACCACCTTGCAGTTTTTATTTTCTGGAATATATTATTAACAGTATTCAATATTTTAATTTTTCCTCATAGAAAATAAATACTCTAGAAAAATTTAAGGGGGTTAATTTAAACATAATTACATTTCATTGATTTAATGTGATATTTTATAATAGACAATCTACATTTGAGTATATTTTAACTTGAGATATGAATTTCATTACCTTTCAACTGATCATTTGTTTTGGACAGCTATTCCTTCCCTCCCCCTGTGGGGATATCTTGAACTAATTGCATTTTGTGTTGTATTTTATATATCAAAAATATTTATACAAATGGAGAGCCTTAATTGTTGCTTTTTTATGTTTTATATATTTATAAATTGCATCATTACTAATATTTTTCCAGATTATTTCATTTGGTACAATGCTTCTTTATTTTGTGTAGTCTTCATTTCTGCTTCTACTATTATTTATTTATTTATTTATTTACTTATTTATTTATTTATTTTGGGTTTTGGGCCACACCCAGCTCTGTGCTCATAAATTGCTCCTGGCTGGCTCGGGGGACCATATGGGATGCTGGGAATCAAATCCAGGTCTGTCCTGGGTCAGCCACATGCAAGTCAAATGCCCTACTGCTGTGCTCTCTCTCCAGCCCCTGCTTCTACTATTATTAAGAACCTTATAGAGGAGCCAGAGCGGTGGCCTGCCCTGCACATACCAGCCTAGCTCGGACCAGTGTTCGATCCCTCTGTATCCCAGATGGTCCCCCCAGCCAGGAGCAATTTCTGAGCTCAAAGCCAGAAGTAGCCCCTGAACGTCACCGGGTATGGCCGAGAAACCAAAAAAAAAGAAACTTAAAGAGCCCCCCCCCTTTTTTTTTTACCACACATGGGTTATTTTGGCACTCAGGGGTCACTCCTGGTAGTGCTCAGGAACCATATGTAGTATTGGGAATTGAACCCTTGTTAGCCATATGTAAGGCAAGCACTAACTTCTCCCTGTACTTTGCTCGACCATTATTTATATATCTTTATTATCTAGGATTTTAATATCATCAATATTAGTGTGTGTGTGTGTGTGTGTAGACAATCATATACATGTATATTAATGGTAAGATATTGGGTAACAGTTAAATCACTGATATATACATATATATTTATATATAAAATATATACTTCTGCATGTTTTTCTAATTAGATCCAAGAAAACAAAGAATTCAATTGATAAATCCACCGAGACTGATAATGGTTATGTATCCCTTGATGGGAAAAAGACTGTTAAAAGCAGTGAAGATGGAGTGCAAAGTCATGAACCTGAGTGTGAGACTCTTGGGCCAGAAGAGGCAGCTTGGAACACAGGAGCTCTGAGGAACATCACCAGCAAAGTAAACATGGGTTTTTATTATTTTCAGTTTTATGTTTGGGGGCCACACCTGGTGTTGCTTCTCATGCTTGGGGTAGGAAGACCATGCAGTGCTGGTGATTGAACCTGTACCTCCCATGTGCATAGCATTATGAGCTGTCTCCAGGCATAATGTAACATTGAAAATAGTTTCCTTGATCCAGAGACACAAAAGCAACAGGAATGCAGCCACTCCACTTGGCTCTATGGTTGGGCTTATCCCCTAATCAATGTACACTAGCACAACACATTGAGAAAAACCACATTATGAAAGACACTAGGGGAAAGCACTGCAGAACACCATCATGCTTAGAGAATGAAGATGATGGATTTTAAGATCCAACAAATGTCAGTCATCTTCATAGCCTCTCTGAGAAAATAGTTTCCTTTTATGAGTTTTACATTAGCAATGGGAAGTAACTTAGGTATGGTATTTGTCCTTAAACTGTTTCCTCTAGAGTTTATTCTACAAGTTTTTACACATCAGAAATAGAAAATCAAGAAAAGTAATGTACTTAAAATTGATTGTCAATAAAACTTGGCACCTTCTAATTATAACTTCAAATGTCAAAGCTCTGACAATATAAAGTTAATGTTAAATTCTCTCCCCTCCCCATCTCCACATCTATGTCAGAATTTGTGAGGAGAGGGAAAGAGAGAAATAGGAGAGAGAGAGGTCTGAAAGGGCTAGTCCACTTGTTTGTATGCTGGAGGGCAGGTGCAATTCCTAACACGAGTGATCCCCATGACATGCTGGGACTAGCCTCTGAACACTGCTGGGTGTGGCACAAAAATACAACCACACCAAAAAAAAAAAAAAGTTTTGAGTGGAATATCTAAATTAAGCTAGAAACTAAGCTGGGAACTTGGTTTTCTATTTTTGTTCTTAATATTTTGTGTTTCCTATCTTTATTACTTTTGTTTTTAACCTGCCAAAAAATTAGATTGAGTACATATGGTGTTTTTTGTTTGTTTTGGAGCTACACTTGGTGACGTTCAGGGATTACTACTGGCTCTATGTTTAGAAATCGCTTCTGATGTTGCCTGGGGAAATCACATGGGATGCTGGAAGTTGATCTGGGATTGGCTGTGTGTGCAAGGCCCTACCTGCTGTACTATCTCTCTAGTCTGGCCTTTTAGAATAATACCTAATATAATATTTTCTACATCTTTGTTTAATTTTTTTGTTAAATCTATTTAAAAGTTGTTTCAATTAAACTAAATTATGGTCAAGGAGCTGGTTTTGATAGTACAGGAGGAGTCAGGGTGCATACCTTGCATGTGTTCCTACCAGGGGTTAATTCCTGGAACTCTGTGGCCTACCTCACATTACCAGCTGTGACCCTAGAACTGAACACTGCCAGGATGGCCTTGGTGGTTCCTGGCACCTCAGGGCCAGAGCAGCATCTCATCCTGTTGACCTAGCACTGAACCATTTGTCCTGTTAGACAAGTGTAGATAGGCAAGGCACAAAGTCCCCAAGCACAGCTGAGGAGGTCCCCAAAATAACCAAATAGAAACAAAAAAGTTAGCCTCTATTACTGTTATAAATGTGAACAAGTGTGACCATTTATTGTAAGTACAGAATGGAGAATACTAGTTTTTTGGTTCGTTGGTTGGTTTTGCATCCCCACCCCTGGAAAACTCTAGTTTTGAGTGAACTTTGTGTTACTACTTGATAGTATGTGCATTTTCCATTCCAGTGGCCAAACAGTACAGTATAGACTTTCTCCAATTTTTCGAGCATTTTTCAAGATATTTTTCCCCCAAGTATTTAGTTACCTGATAATTTGAGCCTCACATCACTATTATGGCTCAGGTAAATCTTCAGTCATACAACTTTCAAATACATTTCCTAGCATGTTATTTGCTAGTGTTATAAGAGGAACATGAAATTATTGATAAAATTATGGTCTTAATTTCAGAATTTCTGAAATCTGAATGTGTCTTGCTAGTTGATTTGTGAGTGTTGTCTATTTGCTATGCCCACATTTGTTGACCATTCATCACTTCCTCCCTTAGCAGTTACTACAATCAGTAGTTGTCTTACAACCTGTGGTTTTTGAGCTTGTGAAAATAATTTGTTAATTAGTTCATCTCAGATTTCTTAGCTTCTTGTAAGTGCTTATATCTTGTAATTTTTTCTTGCCTTTTTTTTTAAAATTTTTTGGGGGAGGGGGTTATTCCAGTGCTGCTTAGGGGTTACTCCTTGCTCCTGTGCTCTGGAGTGACCCCTGGTAGTGTGTGGGGGACCCTATGGTGCTGGGCTTGACAGTGTGCAAGCAAGTGCCTTAACAAACCATTACACTTTCTGGTGCCTATTTTTTGTTTCTTAATTTTACAAGCTATTTGAAACCCATTAAAAAAAGAAACTTTACAGGATGCTATTTTGTCTAAAGGTTGCTAAATTTCTTTTAAAATGAAATCTCTAGTCACTTAAATAATTTTTTGAAAACCAGGTAGCAATCAATTTGAGGTATTTGCAGTTATTTCAGGGGATTATGCATAAGTATGTGTATAAATTTTGCTTTTTGGGGGAGGGTTTCGGCCACATTCGGTGACGTCAGGGGTTACTCCTGGCTATGTGCTCAGAAATTGCTCCTGGCTTGGGGGGACCATATGGGACCCCAGAGGATCGAACCTCGGTCTGTCCTAGGCTAGCACACGCAAGACAGACACCTTACTGCTTGCACCACTGCTCTGGCTCCCAAATTCGACAATTTTAAATCAAATTATCAGTAATCCTATGTACTTTCAATTTTTAGGATACCCAAAGGACAGTAACAAATGTCTCTGATGAAGTCTCGAGTGAGGAAGGTCCTGAAGTGGAATATCCATTACGACACCATGTTGATAGGACTTCTGAGAACATCCTTCGGAATAGAAAGTCACACAATTATAAGAAACATTATCCTATTGAGGTATACACTTTACATATATATGTATATACAAGCATACTTTGTCATTTAGAAAAACAAGTTATTGTTAAAATAGATCTTTCTCATCGGTACCAATATTGCCTATCACATGATCTAGATTTATAAAGTAACAGTTTTAAATGTTTTTGATTTTGGGGGTTGTGGTGAGGTTAAAATTTAGATGTACAAACATGCAAAATATGTATTCTACTTTTAAGCTTTATCTCTGGCCCCTGAATTTATAAATTTTGTATATAATAGTCACACATCTATATTCATTTACATATTTTCTCTGAAAACTCATACTTTCAGTTTGTTGTTTACATTTAATTTTTGTGGGGCTCATACCCAGCAACGCTCAACTTTTACTGCTAGCTCTGCACTCAGAAGTTGTTCCTGGCAGGCTCGGGGGACCATATGGGATTCTGGGGATCAAACCGGGGTCCATTTTGTGTTGGCCATGTGCAAGGCAAAAACACCTTACCGGTGTGCTATTGATACTTGGCCTTAGAGCTATATCTGATGGCAGTTAGGGTTCATTCACTTTCATGGGTCATATTTGGGACCTCATGTTATGCAAGACATGTGTTCTATCCCCTGTGATATGTTCCTGGGCCAATTAGTTTCTTAATTAAGACCATCCTGAAGATATTATCTTTATTTATTTTTTATTTTTTTATTTTTTTTATTTTTTGGGGGTCACACCCGGCGGTGCTCAGGGGTTACTTCTGGCTGTCTGCTCAGAAATAGCTCCTGGCAGGCATGGGGGACCATATGGGACACCGGGATTCGAACCAAGCACCTTTGGTCCTGGATCAGCTGCTTGCAAGGCAAACGCCGCTGTCTCTCCGGCCCGAAGATATTATCTTAAATGGCTATGTTAATCTTCCACACAATTCTAAAGGGTTTATAATTTCTTTATTATTATTTGTTTTTCTCTGAGCTCTTTTTTTTGTTTTAAATAATTTTTATTGTGACAAAGTGAATTACAGATTTTTCACAGTAATATTTAAGGTACATAGTGAATCACAATTCCCACCACCAGTGTTGTCCTCCCTCCACCCCTGTCTCTGACTGAGCACTTTTTAATCATCATTTTGAAATTATCACATCACATCTCTGGAAACTAAATAATTTTATTTATTTGTACTTTTAGTTCTATTCAAAGGACAGAACATTTCTGAGGCACTGAATTACTTCTTATGTCAATTTTGTGTTTTGTTTTTATTAGACACTGATTTCCAATACTCTTCACAATATTTTAGGAGTATAGTGTTGCTATCCCACATTTACCACCAGTTTCTGTGTTTCTTCCTACTTCTCTTGACCCCCACTTAACAAACTCAGTTCTGTAGACATTTTCTCAAGTCTCTTGTCATTGGCCGTTGTTCATTATCTTTCTGTTTCTTTCTATGGAATTTTTGAGAAAAACCATTCAGTATTTGTTCCTTTGACTCATTTTGTCCCTCCTTTGACTGACTGTCCCTTCTCTCTTTGACTAATTTCATTCAGCATGATACCTTCCAATCATGTTGCAGTGAATTATTAAATTTCATCTTTTCTTTTAGCTGCATTTCTTTTGTTGTGTCTGTAGACTATAACTTCTTTATCTACTCATCTGTTGTCTCATGTGAATAGTATTGCAGTGAACATAGGAGTGCAAATACCTTTTTGAATTAATGTTTCTTGTACTCCTGGGTATATGCCTTGGAGTCATTGGGTCTTATGGAAGCTCAGTTCTTGTCTTTTGAGTCTTTATACTGTTTGCCATAGATATGGAACCAGATGTCTATGTCAAGTTTTGATAAATTTGCCTTCTACTTTTTTTTGACTGTGGCAGAATCTATTTCTTTTATTAAGATTAAACTTTGAAAATATCAATTTTAATTATGCTGAGCTGTAATATGAATGACCCAAGGGTGTCAAAATGAGAAGAGCTACTTGTTCTTGTTCTCTTATCTGTGTGTACCTCAGTATATTCTCGTTGCTGAGTATGATTATGCTTCTTTTCTCATCATTGCTATTTAACAAATACCAATGCCAGTGTGTGTGCTTATTCCTTCTTTATCCATATATGTACTGTACTATCCCCATTCCTATACCAGATAAACAAGCTTGTGAAATTCACAATCTGAATTTATTTATCTACTGAAAACAGATAAATAGAAGACATTTGGTTCCAGAAAGATTTCAGACCCTCACATAAGTATGTCTCTACTTCCCTATAAAATAAATTGTTGGATTTAGAAGGTAATTTTTTCACCTCTTGACTACCTGATTTTTTTTTGGGGGGGGGGGGAGGAGTCACACCCGGCAGCACTCAGGTTACTCCTGGCTCTGCGCTCAGAAATTGCCCCTGGCATATGGGATGCCGGGATTCGAACCATCGTCCTTCTGTGTGCAAGGCAAAGCCCTACCTCCATGCTATCTCTCCGGCCCTGACTTCTTGATCTTTATTCTTTTTTGTTGTTTGTTTGTTTTTTTTGGTCACACCTGGTGGCACAGACCATATGGGATTCCGGGATTTGAACCACTATCCATCGCAGGTTGTCTGCATGCAAGACAAGCACCTTACTGCTGTGCTATCGCTCTGGCCCCCTGATCTTTATTCTTAATGGTTCATAGCTAAATTTTTTTTGATAGGTACCACAAGCAGTGCTCAAGCAATTCTCAGAGATTACTGATTACTGCTGGTTCTGCTCCCAGGATTTACTCCTGACTGTGCTCTGGGAACAATAAGGGATGCAAGGATCAAACCATGGCAGGCTGTGCAAAGCAATACCCTACCCACTTGAACTCTCAATATGGCGTTGCAGCTAAATTTTTTAAACTATTGAATTTTTAATGGGAAGCACATTTATTTACTAATTTTAACTTAAATAAAAAATGTTACAGGGCCGGAGCAATAGCACAGCGGTTGTATGCAGACAACCTGGGATGGATCCAAGTTCAATTCCCGGCATCCCATATAGTCCCCTGAGCCTGCCAGGAATGATTTCTGAGCGCAGAGCCAGGAGTAACTCCTGAGCGCTGCCAGGTATGGCCCAAAAAACAAAGAAACAAAGTTACTTGAAATTGCCTAGATTTCAAGCTAATTAGCAAATAGGATTTGATCATTTTTAATAATGTAGATGATTACAGAAAAGCAAAATAAGGATTCTTCATCTATAAAATGAATTATAGACTGGATATATCAGTATTTTTATATTTTACAATAGTGTATGAAACTTTTATTCCAGTTTTACTTACATGTAAATTGACAAAGAAGTAAGAAATTGTATATTTTGTATACAATTGTATGTTTCTAATAATAAAAGAAAATATTCTTAGGTCTGGTTTTAACCCTTATGCAAAATTTAGAGTAATTAGATAAAGAAGATCTGATAATCGACATCCCAAAATTAACTTAGTGCAGTTAAACTCTATATTTTATAAGCTGCATTTCAATTAGACTTTTTTTTTTTTTTTTTGGTTTTTGGGCCACACCCATTTGACGCTCAGGGATTACTCCTGGCTATGGGCTCAGAAGTCGCTCCTGGCTTGGGGGACCATATGGGACGCCGGGGGATCGAACCGCGGTCCGTCCTAGGCTAGCGCAGGAAAGGCAGGCACCTTACCTCTAGCGCCACCGCCCGGCCCCTCAATTAGACTTTTTTTAAAATAATTTTTATTGTGACCAAAAGTGAATAACAAATATTTCACAGTAATGTTTGAGGTACATAGTGACAATCAGGGCTATTCCCACACCAGGGTTATTCTTCCTCCACCCCTTTTCCCAGCATGTGTCTCATATCTCCCTCCTTTGCCCCCCAGAATGCTAGTGTAACTGTTTCGCTCTGTGTATAGCTTGTTGTAGATGGGGTATCTATTCAGATGTTGTTGACTTTGGGTTTGGTGTTTAAGTTTTTGCATTTGCACTCAGTGTTCATAAGGCTGTTTGGTCCTGGTACCATTCGTTTTAATTTTCCCCCTCAATTCATGAGATAGAACAAGATGATTCAAGTTGTGTGGTTCTGCTCTGAGAAGACCAAAATAATAATAATAATAATAATAATAACATTAAAAAACCAACAAACAACAGTTAAAAAAAAGACAGTAATTACCAAAAGCACCCAGCAACAACAACAAAAAAACAAATCACCAAATAATAACCACAAGAGTGAAAAAGAAAGGAAAAAAGGAGGAAAAAGAGAAAAAGAAAATAAATAAATAAAAAGAAAAAACAAAGGGAGGAGTGCTGGTGTGACAATGTTTTGTACCCCCCCCCCTTTTTTCTGCATAGGCACAGTATCACTTAGAATTTTTGACCTCAAGTCAAACAACCCAGGGTATTTAAAATAAGTAAAATAAAACCTCCTTCAAATAACTATAAAAATGTACACAAAAATTGTAATGACATTTTTATCTTTATGCAGTATATTTATATATTCTGAATATGTAAAAGGGAATATTTCCCTTGGAAAATTTATCTGGGAAGTCTTTTATGCAAGTGCAGGGCTGGAGGGCTTTACTGTCAGACACCATCTGACCATTAAACTTCTCAGGCATCAATCATGGATATGTTTGTTAGGGGTATCTAATTTTTCAGAGTACATCATCAGTCCTAAGTAGCATCAAAATGATGTTATATTAGGCTACCATGGTATTTGTCTCAGAGGAGACTGGGGATGAGATGATCCTGTTATTCAATGTATCCTTTTTCTTAACTCCCTGCCCTCTCCAACCCTATTGACTTACTATCCCTTTTCTTCCTCTTTCTTCCCCACCTTTTTTTTCTTTTTCTTTTTTTTTTGTTTTTTTGTTTTTTTGGGCCACACCCGTTTGATGCTCAGGGGTTACTCCTGGCTATGTGCTCAGAAGTTGCTCCTGGCTTGGGGGGACCATATGGGACGCCGGGGGATCGAACCGCGGTCCGTCCTACGCTAGCGCTTGCAAGGCAGACACCTTACCTCTAGCGCCACCTTCCCGGCCCCTTCTTTTTCTTTTCTTTTTTTTTTTTTTTTTTTTTTTTTGGTTTTTGGGCCACACCCAGTGATGCTCAGGGGTTACTCCTGACTATGTGCTCAGAAATCGCCCCTGGCTTGGGAGATGATATGGGATGCTTGGGGATCTGTCATAGATTTGCTGCCTGCAAGGCAAACACCTTACCATTTGCACCACAACTCTGGGCCTCACTTCCCCTTTTTTTCAAGTCTTTTTTATTTTGGTTGACTCATTCTATTCTCTTACCAGGAAGATAAAAGATAGAATTGCTTAATTTTTTTTTTAAGCAGTTTTAGAAGATATCTGGGGAGTAGCTTCTTCTAAATGTTTGTCCTGTTTCCTGGTCTATTTTTTTTTTTACAAGTATCTTTCTATTATTGTCCATGATAAATTAGTTTTTCATTTATTGACGGTAGCATAGCATTTAATGAAATGAATTCAATAAAATGAGCTTAAAATTGGGAAAATTAACTTCTTAAAGTGTCAGTTTTTGCATCTCTCCAGTAATGTAGAAGACCTATTTTATTAGAAGATAACATTAAATAAGATTATGAATAATTTCTGGGCACAAACATATATTTCCTTCACATAAACAGTCTGTCATCTTAAGTTATACATTCAATTTTAGTTGTGTGAAGATTTAAAGAGAACTAACCAAATTAAATGAGCTATTGATTTGAATTGGGTGGGGAGGGGCGCTTCACAGCTGGCGGCGCTCAGGGGTTACTCCTGATTCTACGCTCAGAAGTTACTCCTGGCAGGCTCAGGACCTTATGGGATGCCAGAATTCGAACTGGAGTCTGTCCTGTATTGGCTGCGTGCAAGGCAAACGCCTTACCACTGTGCTACCACCACTCCAGCCCCCTGATTTGAGTTGTTTTATTTTTATTCTAAACTTTACTGTTTTGGGGTTTGTTTAGAAGTGAAATTCACAACTGCCATCAGTCATATAAATATTTTAGGTTATTTTGTTTGAAATATAAGAAACTATTAACAATAGCTTTTAGATCTTACACTTGTTAATGATCCACATATTTAGTGTTTGGCAAACTAAATTTGTAGCAAGCTATAAATGTTTATAGGGCCTGGTGGTGCTCAGGGTTTACTCCTGGCTCACTGTTCAGGGATTACTCCTGTTGGGCTTAGGGAATCATATGGGATACCAGGGATTGAACCTGGGGCAGCTGTGTGTAAGGCAAGTGCCCTACCTGCTGTACTATTGGTCTGGCCCCTGAAATCACCATCAATTTTAAGTTAACAGTTGCAAAGCCTTTGATCTTGTTTCTTGTTTATCAGATTAATAATTCTATGTCATAGATTAGTGACAGATAGTGAGTTACAATAAAATGTAAAAATAACAATTATTATAGCTGATGAAAAACTATTATCACAAACTGATTATTATCACAATACTGATTATTCTTCAGTATTCTAGTTGGCATTTGTGAATGAAATATTTTTGGAGACTAAAATAAAATAGACTGATTTGTATCTTTTTTTATTTCTTCTATATTTTATATTCTATTTTTATTTTATATTCCTCTTTCTGGTCAGTTTTTTTGTTTTTTGGGGGAGGAAATACCTGGCAATGCTCAAGGGTTGCTCCTGGCTCTGCAGTAAGGAATCACTCCTAGCTGTGCTTGGAAGATCATATAGAATGCCAGGGATTGGATCCAGGTCAGCTTGAGTGTGTGATAAAAGCACTGTCTACTGTGCTTTCACTCTAGCCCTTTCGGTCAATTTTTTTCTCCCTACTTTTGGTCAGTTTTAAAAAATATTTTTACTACTCCAAACAACTCTGCTCCAACAAATACTACATCAACACACTAAATAAGTACCAATGTAGCCCACTTCTAATATCAATAAGCTAACATTCAGTAGCCAGCTCAATAATAGTATAATATTATCTGTGATAAAGTAATACTTGGTATGTACCTTTTATGGTGAATGAGCATTATTTATTAATAAAAATATACAAACCTTTAACACAGACAATAATGATTGTTGGACAGCAACATAAAAATTTTGGGTTTTTATTTGTTTGTTTGTTTCTGGGTCACACCCAGTGATGTTCAGGAGTTACTTCTGATTCTGCACTCAGAAATTGCTCCTGGCAGGCTTGGGGGACCATATGGGGTGCCAGGACTCGAATCACCATCCGTCCTGGGTCAGCTGCTTGCAAAGCAAATGCCCCACCACTGTGCTATCTCTCTGGCCCCAGCAATGTAAAATTTATCATAAAATGAATATTAGTAATTACTTCAGGGACAAGGTGATCACTCTCAACAGAATTGCCTTTATTAAAATATATATATTTAAGCACCATGATTACAATATACTTGTAGTTGGATTTCAGTTATAAAAAAGAATACCCCCTTTACCATGGCAACCTTCCCATCCTGAATGCACCCTGTCTCCCTCCTCTCACACCGCTTGCCAACTTTTAAGACAGGTATTCTATTTCTATCACCAATACCATTGTCCTGATAGTTGTTAGTGTTGTTATTTTCTAACTGCACTCACCACTCTCTGTGGTAAGCTCATATTGTGGGCTAGTCCTTCCAGCCTTCATCTCTACTGTCTCTGGATATTATTACAATATTTTTATTTTTCTTAAATCCCACAGATGAGTGAGACTATTCTGTGTCTATCTCTCTATCTCTGACTTATTTTACTCAGCATAATAGTTTCCATGTACATCCATGTATAGGCAAATTTCATGACTTCATTATTCCTGACAGCTGCTTAGTATTCCATTGTGTATATGTACTAGTTTCTTTAGCCAATCATCTGTTGGGCATCTGGGTTGTTTCCAAATTCTGGCTATTATAAATAGTGCTGCAATGAATATAGGTGTGCAGAAGGCTTTTTTTTTATTGTGCTATTTTGTTCCTAGGATATATCCCTAGGAGTTGTGTAGCTGGATCATAATGGGGCTCAATTTCCAGTTTTTTGAGGAATCTCTATATTGTTTACCATAAAGTCTGGACTAGATGCCATTCCCACCAGCAGTGAATGAGAGTTTCTTTCTCCCCACATCCCCGCCAGCACTGATTTTTCTTGTTTTTGTGTGTGTGTGTGGTGTATGCCAGTCTCTAAACAGAATCACTTTGACTAACAAAGTACAACCATTTTCTGTGTACTAGATGGTTTTGTTTTCTATTGGTAGATGATTTAACCTAGGCTCAGAGACTATGTTTATAAGCCAATTATAAAAAAATTGAGATGGTATTTTTCTGATGTTTTATTGAATAGACATCAAGGGAAAATAGATTCATACTAAAAGGCTGGAATAATCTCAGGCAATAGTGGTAGAATATTTTTGCATGCAAAGTAATACTGAGATGTAAAAGCAAGTTTAATATAAGGAAATTTTGTTATTCCTTATATCAAGTATGTATTTTAATATTTACTTTTTCACTCGTAGTTGACAGTATTTTTGTTGGTTTATCAGAAAAGAGCAACATACTGTTCTGATAAAGTCCTTTGAGTTGTACAGGGTACATAAATTGTATTAATGTCAAAGAATATCTTAATTTCAGGATGCCCCTAAATCGGGTACTAGTTGCAGCTCTCGCTGTTCAAGTTCCAGACAGGATTCTGAGAGCACAAGGCCAGAATCTGAAACAGAAGATGTATTATGGGAAGACTTGTTACATTGTGCAGAATGCCATTCATCTTGTACCAGTGAGACAGATGTGGAAAATCCTCAAATTAATCCATGTGTGAAAAAAGAATATAGAGACGACCCTTTTCATCAGGTTAGTTTACAGTATTGGATTCTGTGGGGCTATCAGCCCAGATCCTTTTGAGTATATATACAAACTTTATGGAGGTGAAGAGAAAGCTTACACTCAATCTAAATAATGTACCTGTACATGTTTTTTCTTTGTGAACTATGGTTTGACTACATTAGAATATAGAATCTCAATAGTAACCCATTTGTCAAAAATACTATAATAATTATATATAAAACACAAAAGTTATATATTATATAGCACGATATAATATATAAAATATATATATTTATACATAAATACACATATTTATATATAAAATATATATAATAAATATATAGTAATAAGTAGTTAGTAAATAAAATTTTATGAGTCAAATTATGGTTTTGATGCATTAGTCTTCTCTTTTTTAACATACTTTAGGGTTTATATTTATAATTTAAATTCCACCTGTAAGATTTAAGATTCATGGGGCCAGAGAGATAGCATGGAGGTAAGGCATTTGCCTTTCATGCAGGTCATTGATTTGAATCCTGGTATCCCATATGGTCCCCAAGCCTGCCAGGAACAATTTCTGAGCATAGAGCCAGGAGTAACCCCTGAGCATTGCCGGGTGTGACCCCCCCAAAAAAAATTTAAGATTCACAATCTACATTTTATGAATATCAGATTTATATCTCCAAGAATCAATAGTAATGCTATCCAACAAAAGATGGTGAGTCCTATACATAATTTAAAATTTTCTAATAGCCACATCAAAAAAAAACATTAAAAGTTGAGATTAGTTTCAATATTTTAACAATATATTAAAATATAATTTCAATATAAAGCCAACATAAAAATATTAATGAAATATTCTATAGTTTGATGCTGAGTCTTCAAAATCCAGTACTGTGGACACATCTTAATTATGGTAGTCACATTTCAAGTGTTTAGTAGTCACCTGTAAATAGGGTATTATCTTGTATAGTCCTATAGAATCTCTTCATTTGAATATCCTACCAGTACCTTAAACTGAACCAAATTTCTCCCTTTCTTTTCTTATGAATCTGTTTCTCTTACAGTACCCAAAATATCTTGGCCAATGACTCTATCCATTTACTCTCCAGACCAGAAACTTGGTGGTTATTTAGTCTCTACCGTCATCTTTGTCTCTTACACAACTTAGCATTAAATTCTAGTAATAAAACATAAACATTTTTAGAAAACCTGAATTAGAAGAGAACACTTCTCAATATTATAAAGGTGCTTAGCAAAGAACCTTCAGAAAATCTGTCATATTTAATGCTGAACTTTTAGGAACAACTGTTAAAGGTAGGATGAAGCCCAATATGAGATATCCAATATCACTGCTTTCGCTTGTCAGAATCTTGGTGGCAATTTTGTTGTCTTACTGTTTGTGTTTGGATGAAGATACAATGTTCACATTTAAAAGCAAGGTGGCAAAGAGCAAAAACAGTTTTGAAGAATGACAGGTAGATTTTCCTGTTGGATCTACATTGTCCACTAAAGGTACAGTAATTAATATATAAGTTTATGCTAGGGCCCGGAGAGATAGCACAGTGGTGTTTGCCTTTCAAGCAGCTGATCCAAGACCAAAGGTGGTTGGTTCGAATCCCGGTGTCCCATATGGTCCCCCCATGCCTGCCAGGAGCTATTTCTGAGCAGACAGCCAGGAGTCACCCCTGAGCACCGCCAGTGTGGCCCAAAAAACAAAAACAAAAAAAAGTTTATGCTATAGCCTGAATGTGTGTGGATTGTCTTCTCTGTTCCTCCCCCCATTCATCTGTTAAAGCCTAATTATTATTGTGATTCTGTTTGAGTATGAAGCCTTGGAAGGCCTTTAGGCATGAAATTGGAACTGTCCTGGAAACTGTCGTGGAAACTGTCGTGGACAAGATTGCCTTCATTAAAGAGGCCCCATTGAGCTTCCTTGCCTATTTTATTCTGTGAGGTTACAGGAAAATGATGGCAGTCAAGGAACCAGGTGCCAGCTCTCACCACATATAAGATATGCCAGTGCCTTGATCGTGGCTAACTTCTAGATTATGAGAAATGAATTTCTGTTTATATGCTATCTAGTTTGTGGAATTTTGTTATAGAAAGCCCAGACATAGATAAATGCTTATCTGGCTCTCTAGCTCATGAACTAAATGTGCATTCCAAATGAGTGCGAAAATGGTGGTTGTATCTGGTATATGGTTGGGAAATCTAAATGGCAACACAAAATTTGTTCCAGGTAGCTCCTAAATGTAAAGAAGCAGAACAGTAGAATATTTAAGAAAGTGTAAGAGGAAGATCTTTGTTACTTTAAGTGACAGAAGATTGGTGTTTATTTCTTTCCTTTATTTGTTTGTGCGATGCTGGCTTATGAACCCACAGCTTTGCCCTTGCAAGCTACTTACTCAAGTCATGTTCTCTACCACTGAACTTTCTCTCTGGACAGAGAGAGGAATTTTAAAACAAGATAGAAAAAGCAACATAAAAATGAGGGGGATAATAAATTCACATTTTAGAATTTAAAATCTGGAAAACAGTAAGTTGTAAATGTTAAAAGCCAGGCCACAAAGTAGCAGAAAATAAGTCAATGTATTAGACTCAAACAATTACTTTATAGAGCACATGAAGACCCCTTAGAAGTGACTAAGAAAAAGTGAAGTGACACAAAGATAGGTCAGTTGACTGGAGTCTATGCTTTTTATTTGTAAGAGGTTTGAACTCCGTACCCAGTCCCTCATGGTTCCATGAGCATTACCAAGAGCTACTTTTGAGCACTAAGCCAGCAGTAAACCTGAGCATAGCTGGGTGTGGCACCCTATAAAAAGAAAGAAAAATAGAACAAAGGATTTTTATCACCTAGATGGCAAGTAGATATAAGTATATACTTACCATTTTAGTACTCAGGAAAATACAATTGCTAACAAAGATCGAATTCATAACAGCCTGTCTTATTATAATATGGTAAGACAACATGTACAGGAATGAAATTGTGTAAGTTCAGAACCACATAGGTTAATAAAAATAGATCTTAAGGTGCCGGACAATACAGCAGGTAAGGCACTTGTCTTGCATACCTTCCATCTGGATTTAGTCCCTAGAACCCCACACAATTCCTTAAAACTAATGTCAGGAGGGCCTGGAGCAATGGCGCAGCAGTAGGGCATTTGCCTTACACAGTGCTGACCCAGAATGGACCAATGTTCTATCCCCCAGCATTCCATATGATCCTTCAGCCAGGAGCGATTTCTGAGTACATATCCAGGAGTAACCCCTGTGTGTCACTGGGTGTAACCACAAAAAAAGAATGTGTGTGTGTGTGTGTGTGTGTGTGTGTGTGTGTATTTATCAGTAATAATTCCTGTGCACAGAATCAGGAATGTCAATATAACCAAATATGGGTTCCCTGCCCCAAAATAAGACAAAAGTAGATCTCTAGAATGTGATTATTAACTGAAATAAGCAAGTTTTAGAGTTTTCTGTTTAGTATACTATTTACATGAAAAATTAAAATTTAAAGGCTTTTAAAATAAATTATAGATAAAAATACAGCCCGTAAGTGTGTGGTTGGGGAGACAGCTTAAAGGGTATACTATTTACCTGGTGTATGCAAAACTAGAGTTCTTTTATCCCTATATTATGTGTCCCTAGTGGCTTCCATGACCAAACTGAATCACTGGGTGCATTGGGGAAGAGTGTCATTGGAACGAGTCCCCAGAATGGGAAAGCCCACTCTGCAAAGATAAAGCACATCTATTAATAGTTTAAACTATGCAAATATATATCAAACAATAATTTAGGTTGGGGCCGGCGAGGTGGCGCTAGAGGTTAAGGTGTCTGCCTTGCAAGCGCTAGCCAAGGAAAGGACCACGGTTCGATCCCCCGGCGTCCCATATGGTCCCCCCAAGCCAGGGGCAATTTCTGAGCGTGTAGCCAGGAGTAACCCCTGAGCATCTAACGGGTGTGGCCCGAAAAAAAAATAATTTAGGTTAATAGATATGGGAAATAAAAGCAGGAACAGGTAAAAAATAATTTTTCATTTTACCTGTATATTAAGAAACTAAAACACCAGATATAAGAAAGGTGTGAAAATATAATAAAGTCAGGGGACTGGAGAGATAGCATGGAGGTCAGGCGTTTGCCTTGCATGCAGAAGGACAGTGGTTCGAATCCCGGCATCCCATATGGTCCCCCGAGCCTGTCAGGAGCGATATGATATCCTAGTGTAGAGCCAGAAGTAACCCCTGAGAGCTACTGGGTGTGACCCAAAAACCAATATACATATAGAAAATAATATTTGACTTTATATATATCTATATAAATATATCTATATATAAATATCTATATATAAATATTATATATAAATGTATATAGATATATATATAAAGTAAAATATTATTTTCTATATGATTAAAATCTTACAACTAAAATGTATTAATTGGGGGAAAATAGCTCAGTAGGCTAAAAGCCAATGTGTGGGAGGTTCGGTGCATAATTTCCAAGTTTCATAGGAAATGACCCTCATACACACTTTGGGAATGAACAGCCTTGAAGCAGCACTTGGTGTGGCCCTAGAACAAAAGATAATGATGAAACAATATCAAAAAATAATAAAATATATCTGTTTGGCCTCCAGCTACAAGAAAAGAAATATAATAAATGAAAATAATAAATAAAGTTTTAAAAATACTTTTGAAAGTTTGGGATAAAAGGAATCAGTAATTAGACTGGAAAACTTAGTTTTGGTCCCTATTTTCTAAGATGGTAGGCATTTGAACACCGGTGCTTCAAGTGGGAACACATAGGAAAATGAGGTTGTTGAAAGACTTCTAGGACTCTGGAAAGGAAAAATAAAAGCTCTTCTTTCAACAGAAAGAACACATTTGCTGAGGTAGGAAGTGGAAGAACACAATGAAGCAAGGAAGACAACAAGAGGATAGTGCCTGTTGGTATCTGTGAAGATCAGAAGGTCTGAGAGCCTGTTAACAAGAGGAAGTAGTAGGAGAGGAAGTTTTTGAGGATGGGTTGTTTGTATTCAAGCCTAACTATACATTCAGTATCATATTGTCTGTCACATTGTTAAGCGTCAGCTATAATCTGAAACCCTAAATTCTGTTTTCCATAGAATCTTGTAATGTTCTCTGGAATATGGTTATAGAAATAATATTATGTACTCTTTTGACAATATCAGTAAAGTGCAAAGTAATTTAGAAAGCATTTGTCTCACATATTCCTCACAAACTCTAACACCTGTGATAATGTAGTCTTTTATTTTACAGATGACAGAATTGAAGTTCAGTGTTAATTCATCCAGAGTCATATATTTACTATTCAGGTGATAGAGGGAAATGAGTGGTAAAAGTTTAGACATGTTAGATTCAGAAGTAAATGAACCAGGAGGGATTGATGGAGTAGTTTTGAATTAAAGTTTGAGAAACTGGGGCTGTAGCGATAGCACAGTGGTAGGGTGTTTGCCTTGCATGTGGCCAACCCAGGATGAAACCTGGTTCGATTACCGGCATCCCATATGGTCCCCTTTGCCTGCCAGGAGTGATTTCTGAGCCTAGAGCCAGAAGTAATCCCTGAGTGCTGCTGGGTATGGCCCCCAAAACAAAACAAAACAAAAAGTTTGAGAAATCACATAGAATAAAAAGTGATTAAAGGCTCATTTTCTCTTATTTTTTTTGGTTATTTTTTTAAATATCTTTAAGCACCATGATTACAAACATGTTTGTAGAATTATAAAAAAGAATACCCCTTTAACCAGTGCAACATTCCCACTAGCGATGTCCCCAACTCCCTCCTTCCCCATCCCTTGCCTGAATTCGAGACAGGCATCTATATCTCTCATTTACTACCATTGTCATGATATTATTATGATGAGTGAAATAAATCAAAGGGAGAGAGATAAACATAGTCTCGCTCATCTGTGGGATTTAAGAAAAATAAAAGACAGTAGAATAATAATACCCAGAGACAATAGAGATGAGGGCTAAAAGGACTAGCCCGTGATATGAAGCTTACCACGAAGAGTGGTGAGTCCAGTTAGAGAAATAACAACACTGACAACTATCATGAAGGTTCATTTTCAGAATAGAACTGTGCTGTGTAAGGTGATGGTGATGCTAACAGTAGTTGTAGGTTCTTGTAATTAAAGAAAATAAAGAAAAGTGAACAGTGCATTAGAATAGAATATTGAATGACTCCCCTGCATATTCCTCTTCACTGAGGACGTTAAAATTGAGGTTTTGGAAAGTGCTTAGAAGTTATTTTCCCAATAACACCAGAAACATCATAGAAGGAAGAACCATGTGCTCTTTTGCTCATTGTTATATCTCCTGTGCTGAATACTTTTATGTTAGTTGAGTATCTGCATGAAGCAATTTTTCTTTGTAACCTGTCAATCTTGGGGACATTGGTAGTGTTTTATGAATATTATGCAGAACAGATAGATCCTGAATCTGCCATACTGTTTTGTTCCTTTTTGGTAAGATCATTTTCTTTTTTAGATACTCTGTTCTGTATATCTAATTATAGTATTCTAGACTCTCACTGGTTTTGCCTTTTTTTTTTTTTTTTTTTGGCAGGGGGAACACACCCAGTGGTGCTCAGGAGTTACTCCTGGCTCTGCACTCAGAAATTGCTCCTGGCAGGCTCAGGGGACCATATGGAATGCTGGGAATCGAACCCAGGTCCATCCAGTATGGGCCGCATGCAAGGCAAATGCCCACCTCTTTGCTACCTCTCCAGCTCCTGGTTTTGCTTTTTAAGTTAAAGAGTTGATTACACATATTTCTTATCTTGGACTAAGCCATAAGCACATGTTTCTAGTTATATTAATAGCTGTACAATGGAATTTAGCTTTCTTCAGTGAAAGGCTACCAAATTTTTCTTGTTTGGTTTAAAATATGTTTAGATTTGAAGGATACTTTTCTGTCTGCTATAATGACTAAAAAATAAACCTAATGAAGAAATAATTGAGCACTTGAGTCAAAAAATACCCTAATGAAGAAATAATTGAGCATTTGAGACAATGTGTTCTGCTTGGAATACTGCCAGATTTAGTTTGTTTTAAAATTTTTCTTCATAAGAGTAATGAAATCATTTTTATAGGGGGAATTTTTTAACCTCTAGTCACTACTGACTACAGATAGTATAAGTATAAAATCATATTCATGTGAAGTTGTATTTTAGGAGGAAAGTTATATTTTAATGGTTATAGTTCCCACCTTTGGAAACTCCAGTAAAAGAGTTAGTCATGGTAAAATTAATTGAAAATAAAATTTGCTGCCACTTAAGTGTAAGGTGTACAGGCAGATCTGAATGACAGTAAGCAAACAGTTGAGTTTTGTAGGTTTTTCTTTTTGGGGTCATGCCTTATGAGGCTCAGTGTTTACTCCTGACTTCCTCCTGAGATGACAGGGTATAGGTGGTGGGTTAAGATCAAATACAGGTTGGCTGTGTGTCAGATAAGCACTTCTGTACTATGACTCCAGCCCTGAGACATTTTTTTTTTTAATGGTCACACCCAGCATTGCTCAGGGGTTACTTCTGGCTCTACGCTCAGAAATAGCTCCTGGCAGGCTCAAGGACTATATGGGATGCCGGGATTCGAAACACCGTCCTTCTGCATGCAAGGCAAACACCCTACTTCCAGGCTATCTCTCCATCCCCAGCCCTGAGACTTTTTAATGAAGATGAGGGGCAATCATTTTGAAAGCTTGCAAATCTCAATTTGAAAAACTCATTAAGAAGAACTATGTGAATAAGGTTATAAAATGAAATTATTTTGCTCTGATGTTTTACCTGAGTTCTTTAAGAATTTTCTCTCATTGCTACACTCCAGATACACTGTAGGCAGTGTCCATTGCTTCAACAAGGCTCAAAATATACTTGATCTACACAAATCTTGTGGTTCTTTTCATTTATCCCCATTTTAATTCACCAGTTACTATTTTTTATCTTTTGCTTTTTTTAGAAATAGAAAAATTACATTAAGTACTAGAATTGCTGGATATTGTGGCCTTTGAGCATCACTGGGCCCTGAGGACTGCTAGGTTTGGCCCTCCTAAAATTTTTAAACTATGTGTCTCTGTTTTGTACTAGTGGTCGTTGGCTATCTATTTTAGATAAAACCTCTTAATAGTCAAATATCTAAATGTAAAAGAAATTTGCCTGTAGTGTGGACTAATGGCATTATGACTTGCCCTCTACTATTCATCAATGTGTATTCTTTGTTGTTGTTGTTGTTGGGCCATGCCCGGCGATGCTCAGGGGTTATTCCTGGCTATGGGCTCAGAAATCCCTCCTGGCTTGGGGAACAATATGGGATGCTGGAAATTGAACCCCAGTTCATCCTGGGTCAGCCGTGTGCAAGGCAAACACCCTACCACTGTGCTATTGCTCCAGCCCCATCATCAATGAGTATTCTTATAGTAAATAGCTTTATATGAAGAAAATTTATGTGCAAAGTCATAACTTCTCCTATGAACTAATATTGTATTATTTTATATTTTTAATTGACATGAATTAATGCAAATTTGCATTCTCTTGAGGAAAACATACAGTTTATAAAAATATAAACAGACTATAAGACTTTTATTCTGCAAAAATATTAGATTGTTTATTAGACATTATTGTAACTTAGAAGCACTCTTATGTAAGCAGATACATCTCATTCTGGATCTGATCCTTTTGTGTTCTCAATATCTGAAAATGTAAATGTTAGTGTTTCATTAATTTAGGTGCTAAATTAATAGTCCCAAACAACCTTCTGAACAGTCTTCATTTTATTATCAGCTCCCCACAAAACCCAGTAAACTTAGCTTGTTTTTTGGTGGGGGAAGTAGCCACTCCAGAAACACTCGGGTTACTCCCTGGCTCTGCACTCTGGGGTCACTCCTTGTAGGGCTTGGGAACCATATTGGGTGCTGGGGATCTAACCTACGTTGACCACATGCAAGTAAGTATAAATATATATATATCCATATATATGTATATCTATTTAGATACTTAGATATTTAAATATATATAAGTATATATACACTTATATATATTTAAATATCTAAGTATCTAAATATATATGTATATATACCTTATATATATTTTAAGTATCTAAATTCCCTACTCCCTGTAATATTACTCTAGTCCCTCTTGTTTTTTTGTTTGTTTGGGCTTTTTTGTTTTTGTTTTGAGGTCATACCCGGTGGCTCTCAGGGGTTACTCCTGGCTCTATGCTCAGAAATCGCCCCCGGCTGGGCTCGGGGGGAGGGGAGGGGACGGGGGGGGGGGGACGGGACCATATGGAATGCCGGAATTCGAACACCGTCCTTCTGCATGCTAGGCCTTACCTCTATGCTATCTCTCCAGCCCCTCTAGTTCTTCTTGTTATAGCTTTTCTGAAAAATATTTGAAAGATACTTGATTCTATTAAGGAGGGTAAATCTAGTTCCTTGTACTTTATTTTTTTATTTTTATTTTTAATTTTTGGGTCACACCTGACAGCGCTCAGGGGTTACTCCTGGCTCTATGCTCAGAAATTGCTCCTGGCAGCTCGTGGAACCATATGGGATGCTGGGATTTGAACCACCGTCCTTCTGCATCCAAGGCAAAAGCCTTACCTCCATACTATTTCTCCGGCCCCTGTACTTTATTTTTTTGTTTGTTTGTATGTGTGTTTTAGGCCCATTATCAGGCTTACCTATTATCAGGGCTTACTCCTAGCTCTTAACTCAGGGATAATTCCTAGCAGGTTTGGGGGAAACATATGTGGTGCTAGGGATTAAACTCAAATTCTGCCTCATGCAGGATAGGCACCCTACCCACTGTACTACTGGTTTGGGTTCCCATGGTTCTATGTGTTTTAAGATCTAAAGATTTTGTTGCACCTGGGAGAAAATGTACATTGATCATTTAGACTAGAGAATACTAATTTGAAAAGTAATTTCAATGAAATGTTAAAGGTAAACATGTGAGGCAGAAGCTATCAGGATGAGTTTATTATTTATTCTTTCAAAGACATTCAAAAATAACATCTGTCAGGGACCGGAGCAGTGGCACATGCTGTAAGGCATCTACCTTGCTCGCGCTAGCCTAGGATGGACCACAGTTCGATCCCCCTAGTGTCCCCCATAGGGTCCCCCAAGTCAGGAGTGATTTCTGCACACATAGCTAGGAGTAACCCCTGAGCATCACCAGCTGTGGCCAAAAAAAAAAAAGTGTCATAATTTTGTGGTGGTCATAATCATGAGTGGTCATGAGTGTGACAATCAATAATATGAACTGTGTGATTGATCTGTTGGCCTCTTAATATATTTCTAGTCTGTCGGAAAAACAAGTGCTTTTTGCTACGTAATTGTATTTTCTTAATAATAGGTTGTCTGATATTGTCATAGGAAGTTCTTAATTTTATAAACTTTAGCTAGGATTTCGTATGCCATTTCTTCTTTAAAGGTAAAATTTTAGTGTCACTGAAATTATTTATATATTGGTATGTATGCAGATACTCTTTATAGAATATAATAAAGCATTCGTTTTGTTTTGCATGTAAAACATGTACATGAAATACTACATATACACATGTTTTACAAATGTAATTTTATAAATGATTTCACCAATTTCTGTTTCTTTTTATAGAGTTATTTACCCTGGCTCCATAGTCCCCACCCAGGATTAGAAAAAATAAGTGCTATAGTATGGGAAGGCAATGATTGTAAGAAAGCAGATATGTCTGTACTTGAAATCAGTGGTAGTGATCATGAACAGAGTTGGCGTTTTAAAATTTTACTTTCTAAACTTAAACTAATTAAGTATATAAGTAATTTACTGGAATGTTACTACCTCATTTTGTCAACCCAGAGAGGGTGGAGAGTAGTGTCCCTATATAGTTGGCTCCTTTTGTGATTGAATGCAGTGATTTATCAACCAGACCACTCATTTTCATTTTTTCCTGACCAAGAATAGATGATTCAGTCTAAAGTTTTTCCATCTTTTCTGTTCTTTTGTTTTTAGTGGACAAAATTGAGGAGCTACATATATATAAGTATCTGGGGGGGAAGGGGGGGGTGGAATATTGCTAGAGATTATTTTTTTTCTTTAGTTTTCTCCTTGCTTTATTTGTAGTACAGGTTACAAAACAAGTAGCCATTCTAGAGGGGCTGAAAAATAAAACAGGTTAAGTCAAATACCCTAGTGTGCTATCAATTACATCTATTCCTATTCAGTTCCCCTATTGTTCGTTACTCTGCCCCTACTCTCACCCCTGTCCACACTTCTAGATGCCTATCCTGGGGCCGCCTCCTACCATTGTGTATTGGGGTAATTCCAAGTACCATTTTATCATCTTGGCCCCAGCAGCACTACATTCTGTTTATAGAGGCCCTCTCCCTTATCATTAAAAACAAACAAACAAACAAACAAACAAAAAACCTAGAACATTTAAATTCATTATTAGATGGCTACTTGGATAAAAAGAAGTAATAGAGCTGGTAGTAAAAATCATGAGTGGGTTAGAGTAAAAATACTATGAATTTTTATTTCAGTTGATTTTTCTTTTATCAGATTATTCTTTCTAAATTTTGTTATTCTGCAGTTAGGCATGATTTAACTTACAATTTTTTTTTTTTTTTTTTTTTTTGTGGTTTTTGGGTCACACCCGGCAGTGCTCAGGGGTTACTCCTGGCTCCATGCTCAGAAATTGCTCCTGGCAGGCACGGGGGACCATATGGGACGCTGGGATTCGAACCGATGACCTCTTGCATGAAAGGCAAACGCCTTACCTCCATGCTATCTCTCCAGCCCCTTAACTTACAATTTTAAGTCCCATGTATGCTATGTTAGATTTTTATGTTGTGCACACTTTACATAAAGCAGGAATTGAAATTGAAATTGGGTCTAGAAAATGATCCATTTTCTGTTCAGTGTGAGCAATAAAAAGCTATTGATGAGAAGTCTCTAGAGACACTATAAACTAACAGGTCATTTATAGAACTTTAAGTATAGTAATAATAAAGTTAGCTGTTTAACTTTCTTCCCAGTTCTATCAATGTTTTTCTATTATTTAATTTTTAATTTTGTTATAATTTTTCAAACTTTTTTCTTTTACCTTTTCTTCCTTTAGAGTTTGAAATACCCATTTGTATTTTGAGCTATTTGAAGAAAAACACAAATAAGAAATTTAGTTAATAAATATACTTCTAATTTTTCTTTAATGAACTGAATTTAAATGCATGTGAAATTTTACTTCTTTAATATTTCAATAGCTGAATATTTTTAATTTTTGAAGTAATGAAATAATTAGGATTTTTTTCTCAAGACCTGGGTAGGACCAGGAACAACTTTTTGCATTTACAGAAGTGAAGAGTTCTTGAATTACTGTTTTGAAAAAACTGAAGAAAATTATGTTCTGTATCTTATGTGTAAACTCTTAAGTTCTGAGTAACATAAAATTTTTTACTCCCATATTAAAGCTATTTTACCAATGATTTCATATTGCTATAAGTATAATGTTTAATAGGAATTTATTTTATGCTACATAAAATGATATACTTTTTCTTTTTCCTTTCTATTCTCTTTGTAAAGGTGAACAATCATATACCAGGAATAGGATACCAGATTTTTGGAAATGCAATTTCTCTAATCCTGGGTTTAACTCCGTTTGTTTTCCGACTCTCCCAAGCTACAGACTTGGAACAACTCACAGCATATTCTGCATCAGAACTTTATGTGATTGCTTTTGGTTCTAAAGAAGATGTTATAGTTCTTACTATGGTTATAATAAGTTTTGTGGTTCGTGTATCTCTGGTATGGATTTTCTTTTTTTTGCTCTGTGTAGCAGAAAGAACTTATAAACAGGTGAGAATTATATAGACTTCTGAATACAGACTATTTTATCCTTTTGAAAAAAGTATTACTGAAGTATGTCAGTACTCCATTAAATCATTTTGGCCTTTCAGTTATTTCTGTTTTTGTGGTACTTAACCAAATAAAATAATAAAATTTAATATTTTATCAATTTCTATTTTTGCTAGCAATAATACTTATATTTATCTTTTCTTAGCGATTGCTTTTTGCAAAACTCTTTGGACATTTAACATCAGCAAGGAGGGCTCGAAAATCTGAGGTTCCTCATTTCCGATTGAAGAAAGTACAGAATATAAAAATCTGGCTCTCTCTTCGTTCTTACCTTAAGGTAGAATGGTATCAATAAAAGTACTCAACTTGCTGAATGTTATGATAGCTCTAGCTTCTTAGTCAATATGTATGGATGCACGTCTAGCTATATGGTCATATGTATAAATACATGTCTACAACATAGCCGTGCTTTCATGTTCTTTTAACCCATATGCAGAAATCTGAAATATATATGTAACCACTATTTTTATAGTGACATACTGTGAAGTCTAAAAAGCTAATTTGCATTTTAGATAAATAAATCATGATCATATTGTTCTTTTTTTTTTTTTTTTTTTTGGTTTTTGGGCCACACCCGATAACGCTCAGGGGTTACTCCTGGCTATGCGCTCAGAAGTTGCTCCTGGCTTGGGGGACCATATGGGATGCCGGGGGATCAAACTGTGGTCCGTCCAAGGCTAGTGCAGGCAAGGCAGGCACCTTACCTCTTGCGCCACCGCCCGGCCCCGATCATATTGTTCTAAGCTTATCTTTGCTCATTAATCTCACCAATTTTTCATCCAAATTTAGATTATAGATTTTGTTTCTATCTAGAGTGCTTATCACAAGCCAGCAGAGGGAGCCCACTGCTTAGAGAATTCTCTAAAAATCTAAACAATTGAATTACCTCACTAGTCAGGCCTTTTGCTGCTTAAAAATATTACCTTACTAAATCATTCTTTTAATTATTAAAAATAGCTAAAAGAAGCAATAGTATAAAAGCTCAGGGAAGAAACAATATTAAAGAAAATACTTATGGGGCCAGAGCAATAGCACAGAGGGTAAGGTGTTTTCCTTGCTCAGGACTAACCCAGGACCAACCCAAGACCAACCTGAGTTCAATACCCAGCATCCCATATGGGACCCTTAGCCTGCCAGGAGCAATTTCAGAGCGCAGATCTGGAGTAACTGCTGAGTGATGCTGAGTATGGCCTCATCCCCACCCCCTCAAGAAAATACTGAGGATTATTTCTTTGTTGCATGAAGAAGAAATGAATTTCATTACATATAGATTAATGATGTAATAAAATTGAACTAAAGCCAAAATATATTCTGATAGACCTAAATCTTTAGTGGTTTTTATTTTGACTAATGTAAGAAATGGCCTGGAGGTGCGAGAGTTTACACTATTTATCTGTTCTTCATATTTTAAAAATTCTTTATTTTTTAATTAAACTTTTAAATTCCAGTATAGCTCCAATGAGAATTGCTAGAAATTGACATACATTATTTTTCCTCTGGTATGGGAAGAAGAATGCCATGATCTTTATTCCTTGACTTGGTAAAAAGGCACTCCAGATTTCCTCTCATTAGCCCTAAGAGGACATGCTGTTTGTTATTTTATTTAATACACATTGATTTTATGTTAACCATATGCCATTCACTGTTAATGGAAGCTTATTTTTCCCCCTTTTTTTTGTTCTGAGACCACACTCAGTTATGCTCATAGTTTACTCTTGGCTCTGCAGTCAGGAATTATTCCTGGAAGTGCTTGGGGGAACCATAAGTGGTACCAGGTTTTGAACCCAGGTTCACAGTGTGCAAGTCAAGTATCCTAACCACTGTACTCTCTCTAGCTCTGAGAATCTACTTTCTTAATCCAGTTATGAAAGTCCCTAACCTGAGGAACTTACACATTACTGAATTTATATATTTACTTTTATACATTACTGGGAGACAGCAGTGGTACTTACTTTTGCATTTCCACATTTAGTTTAGCATCAGTCTTCATTCTCTGCTGCCAAATGTCTTGAATCCACCTACTTTTCCTTAATTTTATTTTATTTTATTTTATTTTAATTTTTGGTTTTTGGGCTACACCCGGCGGTGCTCAAGGGTTACTCCTGGCTATGTGCTCAGAAATAGCTCCTGGCAGGCACAGGGGACCATATGGGACACTGGGATTTGAACCAACCACCTTAGGTCCTGGATCGACTTCTTGCAAGGCAAACACCACTGTGCTATCTCTCCGACCCCTCCTTGATTTTATTTCTGACCCCCTCATTGAAACCAATGGTCTCTATTGGACCATTGCAATTATCTTATAACTGGCATCCCAATATTTACTCCTTCCAACACTTACTTTAGTTTATAGTTGAAGATCTTTATATAAAATACAGGTTTGAAGTGCTGAACAGTGTATGGGTTGCACAAGATTAACCCAAGTTTGATCTCTTAACAATTGCATATGGGTCCCCCAGACCCACAGAGGTCACCCCTGAGCACAGGACCAGAAGTAAACCTGAGTACCGCCAGATGAGGCCTGACAACAAGATACAAATAAAGTGTCGATTTGAGGGACTAGACTAGAGGGATAGTACTTGGATTATGGAACTAGCCTTACATGTGACTGGTCCACATTCAATCAATCCCTGACAAATCTTAGCACTCTTGAGCACTGCCTGGTGTGGTCAACCACTCCCCCATCTACTTCACCAACCCTAGGACACACATGTAATTCTTAAAACTCTGGGAAACAATTTATCCTTGCTTTTATAATAAACATTAAGGGTTAATCATGTCCTTCCTGTCATAACTCATCCCTTATCTACCTGTCTGTCTTCTCATTTTGAAACATGTTCCCCTCTACATTCCAGTCAACTAGATTGCTTTATTTCTTTGAATACATTGTGATCATTCCTTTTCTGTGCTATTGAACATTCTCTTCCTTCTGCCCAGAATACCTTCCACACACCATCAAGCCCTAAATATATGACAATATGGGATCTAAAAGAGCTCCTTAAAAAGTGATATGTGGGGCCGGCGAGGTGGCGCTAGAGGTAAGGTGTCTGCCTTGCAAGCGCAGGACCGTGGTTCGATCCCCTGGCATCCCATATGGTCCCCCCAAGCCAGGGCCAATTTCTGAGCGCTTAGCCAGGAGTAACCCCTGAGCATCAAACAGGTGTGGTCCGAAAAAAAAAAAGTGATATGTACACTAAACTTTCAGGTTTTTTTTATATTATTGTTATTTTTCTAATTGAATCACCCTGAGTTACAAAATTATTCATGATTGGGTTTCAGGCTCACAAGTTTGAGCAACAATTTCTTCACCAGTTCAGTTTGCATTTTAATTGTAGTTGAAGCAACATAGCATAGCATAGTTACAATAGCATTCTTCTTTTTTTTGGGGGGGGGGGTCACACCAGCAGCGCTCAGGGGTTACTTCTGGCTCTTTGCTCAGAAATCGCTCCTGGCAGGCTCAGGGGACCATATAGGATGCCGGGATTCGAACCACCGACCTTCTGCATGCAAGGCAAACACCTTACCTCCATGTTATCTCTCCGGCCCATACAGTAGCATTCTTAATTATGCATTTGATGTACATGTTTTTTGCCTCTGTCACCACCAAAGTGCTCAAGGTTTTCTACCACTGTCCTAATTCATATCTTTTTTTGTTTGTTTGTTTTGTTTTGTTTTGGGGTCACATCCGGGAGCACTCAGGGGCTACTCCTGACTTTATATTTTCAGAAATAGCCCCTGGCAGGCTCGGAGGACCATATGGGATTTGAACCATGGGATTTGAACCACTGTCCTTCTGCATGCAAGGCAAATGCCTTACTGCTGTGCTATCTCTCTGGCCTCGTAATTCATATCTTCCTTTTCACTTTTCTTTATTTCGTCTTGTTACCTCAGATCTGCTTCAAAGTCCAATGGATTTTTGTCCTTGGACACCAATATCTATTTTGTTGCCTTTTTTTTTTTATGCACCACATATGATTGAAATTATTTGGTATTTCTCTGTCTTTCTTTGACTTTTTGGTTTAACATGACCTCCTAGGTTCATTGAAGCAAAAGTTTTATTTTTTAGTTAAATTGTTTCATTGTTTATGCTATCTCTTCTCTCTTCTCTTCCCCTCTTTCTTTCTCCTCTTTCTTCCTCCCCTCCTCTTCCTTCTCCTCTCCTTAATCTACTCTCAGAAATAAACTGCATTTCAAGCACCAAGCCTCAATCTCTAAAGACTTTCTCAAGAAACAGTTTCTGGTTACATGCTTAGTATTTGGCCAAATGAAATATTTGTAGTCTTTGCTACTGTGGTCACTATTTTTATCTTACAAATCCAGGCAATAGAACACTTTATAGTTAAAACTTACCTGACAAATTAGGTGCATTTTCAGTATTGTGATGTCTGATTAGCCTGCGGTGCTTAATTAATACTTTAAGAGAAAACATAGAAACTGACTTCTAGTTAGTAAATACATTTTATTTCAAAGTATTTCCTTTTTTTTCTTCCAGCGTAGAGGTCCTCAGCGTTCAGTTGATGTGATAGTTTCATCTGCTTTTTTACTAACTATCTCCGTTGTGTTTATCTGTTGTGCCCAGGTGAGTTATCTTGTTCTGAATTAGATAATAAATAAAAGTACTCATATAATTAGTTGAATACATATTAATTTTTGTAATCTATCTTGGTTATCTTTATTTCCCAAAACAAACATGAGTTACTAGAGTTATAAAAATTATTTCAAACTATTTTCTATGAATTTCCATTGTTACTTGATTACCAAGTGCTCCATAAAGAATATTCAATGACCAAAATTAGAGAGTACAAAATTATCATGATGTAGTTATTGTAAATAGTAATGTGATATTTCAAGTAATAAAACATACTAGATATTTGAAATTTGTTTTGAACATCAAACAATGCTGGGTGGGAAACTACAGCTCTTTTGATTCTTCTTTTTTTTTTTTTTTGACCATACCCTGTAGCGCTCAGGGATTAATCCCAGATGCTCTGTACTCAGAAGTTACTCCGAACAAGCTCAAGGGACCATATGGGATGCCAGGGATTGAATCTGGGTCAGCTGCATGCAAAGCAACGCTCCACTGCTGTGCTATTGCTTTGCCCCTAGCTCTTAAAATCTCTGTGTAACCCTTTATAATACATATCTGAATTTATAAGATTGTAAGGAGTTCAAAATGAAAGTGAATCAGTCTATTTGTTGATTCCGTGGCAGCCATAGGCAGGGAATTGAGATGAGATACTCCAATTTTTTATTGTAGACATTTGAGTTTTAGTCTGGTGTAGTGGAAGAGGTTGAGTCCTCGAGAGACCTGCATGACTCTTTAATAAGTTTAAAACATAAACCTGGAATCTTACAATATCAGCACAAGAACATAATAAAGAAGTTTGTCCGACTATGTGGACTCTAGGTATAAAGTTTGGGTGAGGCCTTTTCCTCAGAGTATAAGTACAGGGCTGGGAGATAACACAAAGGTTAGAGGAAAGCATGTGCCCGACACTGGTTCTCTTTCTAGCACAACATGCTCCCCCACTCCCTGCCACCATAGTGCTCACTACTCAAGCCTGATTACTGTAACCCCGATGGCCTCTAAGCACTATAAGGATGGTCCAAGCAGTCCTAGACATGTAGCTCTCAGCAGCTCTGTATTCTCATGCCCTTGCATTAAATTTCTGGTCCAGTGAGTGGCTTAGAATGGGTCCTTGGGTCCTGGGCACTTCTTGGGAGCCCCACTACATATCTGTAGATCTATCTATATTACAGGTTCATGGTCCAAATATGCGTTATATAGTAACCTCTATATAAGAGGAGTCTAGAACTATATAACAGGAGCTATATAACTCTTGTTATATAACTATATTACAGGAACCTAGAATACCTTATTGTGTATATATATAAAAATAATATCTAATATATTTATATATTATATATAAGGTATTTTAGGCTCCTTTTTGCCTGACAGGAATAAAACGAAGACAATTCTAAGGACTATTCTTCAGCTTGGACATCAGGATTTTCACAGACAGCCCCTTCAGATTTCAGAACATCAGGAAAAACAAAAAAGATTTAACGATCTAACATGAGTGAATTAACAGGTCATCTATTAGCAGGATTATATTTAAAAAACTATGTTTAGGGCTGGAGAGATAGCATGGAGGTAGGGCGTTTGGCTTGCATGTAGAAGGATGATGGTTCAAATCCCGGCATTCCATATGGTCCCCCGAGCCTGCAAGGAGCAATTTCTGAGCATACATCCAGGAGTAACCCCTGAGCACTGCCGGGTGTGACCCCAAAACAAAAACTATGTTTAATAAGTAAGGAAATAGATCTAACACTAAGGAAAAAGAACAGATTTGGAAAAGAACCAAATGGTACTTTAGAGACTGGAAAAAATACAAATCCAGATATTTTATACTTTAGACTTTTTTCCCATCATGCTCTTCTCACTTATTATTCTCCCCTACTCCACTCTTCTCCTGTTCCTCCTCCTCTTCCTCCTGTTTCTCCTGTTCCTCATCCTCCTCTTCACTTGGCTCAAGGGTAACTCTTATCTCTGCCCTCAAAAATTACTCCTGGCCAGGGCCAGAGAGCTGGCACTAGAGGTAAGGCATCTGTCTTGCAAGCGCTATCCTAGAAGGGACAACAGTTCAATCCCCTGGTGTCCCATATGGTCCCCCCAAGCCAGGGGCGATTTCTGAGCACATAGCCAGGAGTAACCCCTGAACATCAAATGGGTATGGCCTAAAAAACCAAAACCAAAAAAAAAGAAATTACTCCTGGCAGTGCTTGGGAGACCATAGGGGATGCCAGGGATCAAACCCAGGTCAGCATGTGCAAGATGAATACACTACCTCTTGTACTAATGCTCTGGTACCCATCCTGCAAATTTTAAGTACTACAACAGACACCATAAGAAAAACAAAATCTGAGGCCACAGCAGTGGCGCAAGTGGTAAGGCATTTGCCTTGCGCATGCTAGCTTAGGACAGACTGTGGTTCGATCCCCTGGTGTCCCATATGGCCCTCCAAGCCAGGAGCAATTTCTGAGTGCACAGCCAAGAGTAACCCTTGAGCATCACCAGGTGTGGCCCAAAAGCCAAAAGCCAAAAAAAAAAAAAGAAAAGAAAAGAAAAGAAAAACAAAATCTGGAAAAAGACTGGCAAAGTTTAAGGTTTAAATAACATTGTTGGGACCAGAGTTATAGATAGCAGTGTGATAAGGCATTTGCCTTGCACGTGGACAACCTGGGATTAGACCTGAGTTCAATTCCCTGTATCCCATATGGTCCCGGGAGCCTGCCAGGAGCGATATCTGAACGCAAAGCCAGGAGTAACCCCTCAGCACCTCCAGGTATGGCCCAAAAAACAAAAACAAAAAAAAAGTTTGCTTTGCAAAACACATACATAACTTTATGAATTTATAAAAAGCAAATCATAGGGGCTGGAGTGATAGTATCTCAGTAGGATGTTTGCCTTGCACATGGCTGACCCAGGACGGACCTGGGTTCGATACCCAGCATCCTATATAATCACCCAAGCCAGGAGTAATTTCTGAGTGCATAGCCAGGAGTAGTAACCCCTGAGCATCACAGGTGTGGCCCAAACAAAACAAAAGAAAAGGGTAAATCATACAGCCTAAAGAAAATGATTATACAGAGTATAGAATGATAACTTACAGAGGAGGAAATATAATGGTCGTTAAGTTTGTGAAATTTTTTTTTTTTTTTTTTTTTTTTGGTTTTTGGGCCACACCCTGTGACGCTCAGGGGTTACTCCTGGCTATGCGCTCAGAAGTTGCTCCTGGCTTCTTGGGGGACCATATGGGACGCCAGGGGATCGAACCGCGGTCCGTCCTAGGCTAGCGCAGGCAAGGCAGGCACCTTACCTCCAGCGCCACCGCCCGGCCCGTGAAATATTATTTTTAATTAGGAAAAGCAAAATTAAAACGGAACTTTTATAGCCATCAGATTTGTAAGTGTTAAGAGGTTAGACCATACCAAGTATTGACAGAAATGAGAACAAAGGAAACTGATAACCAGTTAACACTCTGTATTTGCAGTTATGAATTAATTGAATATTTACATACAATTCTGTTCAGATAATGAATTACTAGAAAAAGTCTGCTATGTACACTAGCAAAAGTATACAGGTAATTTCAGCAGTGTTTGCAATAAGGAAAAGTGGCAACAGAATAGTTAATTGGAAAGTACACCAATACTTTGGGACTGATTCTTTGGCTTGTAAAAGTTTCTAGGAGTTTGAATGAGCTTAGAACGAAAATGGAAAAATATGGAAAAAAAAAGAAAAAGAAAAAATAAGCATGAACTTTATTGTACTCACAGATGGTGTGAAAGAATGGGAATGCTAAGTAAAGTTTATAGGGCCTTCAACTGAAGCTTTAATCTTAATTTATTTTGTTTTCCAAAAATTTTTATTGAACAAATTAAGATTTGATAAAATTGAATTAAGTACTTGGGTTTGATTACATTGTGTTCTGTATTTTTTTTTGTGCTTAGAATATTTCATGATGAATGTGGGATGTTCTTCATGTTATCTTTTTTTTATACTTTTAGTTGCTTCATGTACATGAAATCTTTCTTGACTGTCACTACAATTGGGAGCTGGTAATTTGGTGCATTTCATTAACACTTTTTCTTCTAAGATTTGTTACCCTTGGCTCCGAAACAAGTAAAAAATATAGCAATACCTCAATATTACTTACTGAACAGGTGAGAATTCATGTTTACTATGCCATAAATTAATTTAAGAGTTTCTGGAAGCCATGTTTTTAGATTTAAATGTATTATGCTATGAAGCAAAATTTGAAATGTGGTAAGATGCAAACCTTTCTTAAGTGTTCTGTCTTGATTCAGATTTCAAATCTAATCTACTTTATGTTTATCTTGACAGCAAAGAAGTAAAGTAGTAATTAAGAGTTTTAAGTGATTGGGCCTGAAGTGGTGGTGCAAGTGGTAAGGCATTTGCCTTGCACACACTAACCTAGGATGGACCACAGTTCGATATCCCAGCACCTCCTATGGTCCCCAAGCCAGGAGCGATTTCTGAGCACATAGCCAGGAGTAACCCCTGAGCGTCACTGGGTGTGGCCCAAAAAGCAAAAAAAAAAAAAAAAAGAGTTTTAAGTGATTAATGTTTGTTATATAGTAGAACCATCATTGGGTATTTCTGTTATCTAATAGAAATGATAAAGCTTAATACTTTTTATGATAAACTTTATTTTGTATAAATTTGTTTAATGTTTTTATTTCTGTTTTTATAGAACTTACAGCGAAATTTATTGCCATGATCTTATCAGGGGTAGTTTGAATTAGGAAATCTGTAATCCTTTAAATAAGCTCAATTGAAGGGAAGGTAGGGAAATTAGCATTTTCACTGAATGGTTTTATTTTCTTCTAGTTACTATTCTTTAAGTTGTTTCGGTTTGGGCACTAAAATTTTCCTGTTTTATTTATCTTTCAGTTATATTTGAAAATTTAATGTAATATTTTTATGAAGTACAGGAAGTTTGAGGTATATAATAAAGTATGAAGATTATTAACACTACTTATAATCTCAAAACTACCAGAAGCCCTATTAATGTTTCAGTGACTAGCTTTGATTCTTTTCTTAAAAATACTGGTTATAATTTTAAGTATCGTTAATTGTGGACTCATTTTTTTAATACAAGATAAACCTCTACTTGAAAATGGAGAAGAAACCTAATAAAAAAGAGGAACTGACACTCGTGAATAATGTTTTAAAACTGGCTACTAAACTGCTAAAGGTAAAACTAAAATTAACAGTGGATATAGGGAATGGGAGATGAACAAAGAGCTGGAATGCCTGGCTGGCAGTCAGAGGGACTGAGTTTGAGTCTCTACATAATTTCCAGCACATTGCTGGGTGACCCAGTACTGCTGAAGCTAAGTGGTACCAGACCAAATCTGACTGACATTGAACCCACTGAGCACTGCTTGGGGAACCCTCTACCTCTCCCAGCCCAAAAAAGAAAGCAGATAGATACAAATGTATTCTGATATATCTTATCCTCACATTTATAGATCTTACCTTGAATTTGGTTCTCATGATTGTATCTCAAATTTTTAATTGTATTTTATGCATTAAACATTTTCTTCAGAACTAATTTATTTCTTTAAATCTTAATTCGATGCCTTTAGAATTTATTTTTAAAAAGAACTGTAGCTGGTAGTGCTCATATTTCTTGGTCCAATGTTGTTTGTAGGTCCCTACGGCTACGTACACCAGTAGTCAAGCTTAAGGCCTTCCACATGCTACCATGGACTCTACCTTTTTTGGGGACCACACTGCAGTTTTCAAGACTTACTCTGGTTCTGTACTTAAGGGTTACACCTGCCAAAGTGCTTGGACCATATGGGGTACTATAGATAGAATCTGGGTCAGCCCTATGCAAGGCAAATTATCTGTTTAATATTCTGTTGCTCTAGTCCCTTCTATGGAGTCTGCTATTTGAGCTCATTCCCTGATTCCATATTTTTTAGAATCTTTATTTTTTATATTTTTATTTTTATTAAAAATATTTAATTGAAACCAATATATATTACATGTCTTTCACAGTTGTATTATAGGCACATAGTGACAGTGAATTAGGGCCATTTTCACCACTAGTGTTGACCTCCCTCCATCATAGTTTCCAGCATGCATCTCATACCTCCACCCTTAGCCCCCTGGTCTACCAGTGTAATCGGTCCATTTTTCTGTATAGCTTGATATAGTTTGAGTCTCTTGATTCTGTTGTCATTAACTTTGGTTTGGATGTTTAGATCTGACCATTTTTTATTACCATTCAATGATCCTGAGACCATTTGGCCTCTGGGTCCCATCCACTTTTTTTTCTATTCTCAATTTGTAGGAGGACATAGAAATATGAGGTAGAACAAGATGATTCATGTTCTATGGTTCTGTAAAAAGGTGGGAGCATCAATCTAGAAGCTTTAAATAAAAAGAAGAAGGGGGGCAGATGTGGCTTTTTTTCTTCTTTTTTTTTCTTCTTTTTTTTTTTTTTTTTTTGCATAGGTGCAGTAAACATTGGGGAAATTAGAAAGGCAATTCCCTTGGCCTAAGAGATGCAGGGTGTCTCTATCCTTGAAGCATACTGTCATAAGACCAACTACAGGCTCTGGGCATATTAGTTGTCAAACCCCAAAGTCTTTCTTTATGGTCCCAGGAAAAGTTCTGCTCAATCATGGCTTTCCAAGTCAGTCTTCTGTAATTAGAGATCTTGGCTTTTGCACAGATCCTAGGGTGAAGCCTAGGATAATGCCTTCTTTATGGTTGCAGGAAAAGTTCTGCTCAGTGGCAGTTGTTGCAGTCAGTCTTTTGTAATTAGGGATCTTGGTTTTTGCACAAATCTAAGGAGGGAGTGTCTTCTGTTCTCATCTCACTGTTATTTGGTGAGGTAGAGCAACCTACCCTTAAGAATTTTTAAATTATTTTTTAGTTTTTTGGTCATATCCAATGAGATTTAGGGGTTATTTCTGGCTCGGACCTGGCGGTGCTTAGAGACCAGATAGGATACTGATGAGGATCCATCTAGGATCAACTGCTTGTAAAGCAAGTGCCCCATCTGTTATACTATTGTTCTAGACCCCAGTTTTTAGATTCTTTTTTTGTTTGTTTGTTTTTTGGTTTTTGGGTCACATCTGGCAGCACTTGGGTTACTCCTGGCTTTGTGCTCAGAAATTGCTCCTAGCAGGCATTGGGGACCATTTGGGATGCCAGAATTCAAACACTGTCTGTCCTGGATTGGCTGCTTGCAAGGCAAATTCTCTACTGCTTTGCTATTTCATCAGCCCCAGTTTTTAGAATCTTAATGTTTAAATTCAATAGAATGGTACCTTTGAAATTTTTTTTTACCTTTGAAATTTTATGCCTTCTAGAATTTAAAAAATATTTTAAAAATTTGTGATTTAATAAAATTAAGGATTTGTCTTTTTCGGAGTATTTACTAGGGCCCACACTCAACAATGTTCAGTGCTTACTCCTCACTGCACTCAGTAGCACTCCTGGCTGAGCTTTAAGGGACCATATATGGTGCCAGAGATCAAATCTGGGCTGACTTCTGTACAGCAAGCATTTTTGTTTTGTTTTGGTTTTGGTTTTTGTGCCACACCCAGTAGTATTCGGGTTACTCCTGGCTATGCGCTCAGAAATCGCTCCTGGCTTGGGGGACCATATGAGATGCTGGGGGCTCGAACCATAGTCCATCCTAGGTTAGCGCATGTAAGGCAGACACCCTACCACTTGTGCCATCGCTTCGGCCCCAAAGCAAGCATTTTAAACACTGCATTATGTTTCCCACCCTAAAAAAAAATAATAGTTGGGAAGGATGAACCACACTGACAGTGCCCACTTAACTCCTGGATCTGCACTCAAGTATCACTCCTTGTAGGCTTAGGGGACCATATGGTGCCAGGGAATGAACTCAGATCAGATACATGCAAGGCAGACACTCTACCTGCCATATTGCCTCCTTGATGCCATTACAGTTTTTTTTAAAGTTTTATTTGGACCTCCTAGTGGTGCTCATGGCTTACTTCTGGCTCTGCACACAGGAATTTTACTCATGACAGTAGTGGGGGACAATATGGGTTACTGAGAATGAAATGCAGATCTGCTTCATGTGAGGAAAATGCCCTACTTGCTTTATTCTCTAGCCTGTAAAAAATATTTTTACAACCTAGTTTCTGTAAAAATAGAATTTTCTTACAGTTTGTTTACAAGTATTCAGAGGATTGTGTGAAATGAGTTCTGTGTTTCAGTGTTAAGGTTAATTCTACAGTTGACTGAAAAGTTTTAATTGGGTATAGGCTGTCTTAGTGTAGTTGGCATTGAAAGAACTTAAAAGAGTTACGAGTGTGTTTGTTTGACACAGATATATTGAGTACCATCAGAGCATAGACATTATGCCTGACAGGAGTAGGCTATAAAGATTAGACTGACTTCAGTATCAGCAGAGAGGAGTTTTTTAAAAACTAGAAAGCACATAGTTGATTCTTTCTTATCATAATCAGAAACCTGCAAGTTACTATAGCTCGCTCTCTTTCCCCCCTCTTCTCCCTCTCTTTATTCTCTCCCCCTCCTCTCTTTTCCACTTCCTTTACTTCTTCTCCCCTCCCCTTTTCTCTCTTTCCCTCTCCTCGCTTCTCCTCTCCTCTCCTCTCATTGGATAAACTGCAATCTTTCAAATATTTTCTGCCTCTGTCACTTGAGATTTTGTGCTCCTGGTCTCAGTGCTTCCACATTGCTGACCATGTGGCATTTTTTTTTACATGGACATCTGATAGACTCCTCCCGTAATTAAATTTCTTTACAGACAGATGGTTAGCATAGTCTGCCTATAGAGGGACCATTGCTGAGGAGCCAGTTTTATAAATCCCACCCAAGACTTTTTGCTCTTGGTCTGGAACATATGTTGAGCAATTTGAGGGCCATGTTCAGATGTGTCTTATAGAATAAATACCTCCTCTCCCTAACCCATTCAGTGTCAGCATACCTTTTTTTATGGCCCACTGCTGATAGGACTCTCATATTTCATTCATTTATTTTCATGTCTTGAGCTTGGGTACTGAATCTTAACTTTAACCAGGATCTAGCATAAAGTAGGACTTTATATATTCAGCTTTATTCTGTTAATAAATCAATCACATATTTGTGTTAAGTATTCATTTATATACTAACTTTACAAACAAGACAATAAAGAAAAACAAAATCTTCTATATTTAAAGTTCCAATTCAACCATGAAAAGTACTATTCTTGGAACCAGGCATGGGTGCATGCTAGCATTGGTCCCCCAAGCATTACTGGGTGCAGCTGTGGAGGCCTCTAAATTTACTAAAAGGGCTGCCTAAGTATCCCTGACATTGTAGAGCCTGATCCACATCACATTTTTGGACCTTTGCTTTGAACATTGAATTGACTGTCCAATTGGCTGGACACCATCAGTGAGATCTTTGGATCTTCTAAGCTCTTCTTGTGAGTTCTCCTCCCCAAGAAAATATACTGTTTATTTTCCGTTTCTACTCTTAAAATTAAATGTTTTAAACCCTCTAAACCTTGTAAACCCTCAAATCAATACTAACAATCATTTATTTGAGATAGAACTGTCATAAATTTAGATTATACTGACTGTATAGAAAGAGGAGGTACAGTAAGTGCACCCCATATACACCTCAACACAGGCCCTTTGCCTGGTCTGTATTGTGAATTGGGGGACAAAAGAAAAAACAAATTTAGATTACAGTCCATTTTAGTAAATTATTATCACCTAAAAAACTCACACTAAAACTTACAATTTCCTCAAGTAAATATTTCAGGTTTATTTATTCCAGAAGTATCCATAATTTATTATATATTTTGAAATAGTACTTTAAAATATTATATTTTATCATCTTGAAATAGAATATAACTGAAAATTGTTAATGAATATGGGCTCAAGGTTGTCTTTTGTTTCTTGTTTTCCCGGTTAGGAACTAGAGAGCCCCTTTAGGTTATATGGGCTTACCATGAACCCACTGCTTTATAACATCACCCAGGTTGTCATCTTGTCAGCTGTTTCTGGCGTTATCAGTGACCTGCTGGGATTTAATTTAAAGGTAAGTGCTTGCATTGGTCTATTCCTGACTACTTCCTTCTATTTTTATGACATTTTTATCTTATTGGTCTTACATGCATGGTTATAATATTATTTCTATAATACTATATAATTTATAAAAAATAAGTTCACACTAGTGTCAATGATATTCTTAAGAACTTCATGGGGGGCCAGAGTGGTGGTGCAAGTGATAGGGCGTTTGCCTTGTATGTACTGACCTAGACAGACTGCGGTTCAATCCCCAGCCTCCCATATGGTTCCCCAAGCCAGGAGCGATTTCTGAGCGCATAGCCAGGAGTAACCCCAGAGCGTCACTGGGTGTGGGCCCCCCCCTAAAAAAAAACTTCATCTGTACTAATTTGGGACCGACTTTATTATGATTAAGTCTTTTGGTCCTTTTTGTAGGATAAGTGGAAGTATCTATGTTTATTCATAGATACACAGTCTAAAGCAGGGATCTCAAACTCGTGGCCCATGGGCTGTTTGTGGCCCACAGCCGACCTTCAAATATTGCAGTATTCGCGATTATTCGCTTACCGAATAATAAAAGTCGTATTAGTAGGAAAAAAAATCGCATTAAACATTCGCATACCCCGAGCAGTTTCTTTCGGGGTATGCAAATGTTTAATGCGATTTTTGCGATTTTTTTTCTTACTAATGCGATTATTTTTATTGCAAATATTCGGTAAGTGAAATCCCTTATGAGGCCCTGCCTCACCCCTACTTTGCCTCCTGCAGCCCCCAGGTAAACTGAGTTTGAGACCCCTGGTCTAAAGGTTGAAAAGGAAATAAGGGAACCAGAACAATAGTAAGTGGAAGGTATTTTTCTTGCATAAGGTCAACCCAGGTTCAATCCCCAAAATCCCATATGTCCCCTGAGCCCGACAGGAGTGATTTCTGAGTGCATAGCCAGGAGTAAGCCTTGAGCACTGCCAGGTGTGGCCCCAAACATTTTAAAAGATGAAATGAGAGTTGGAGATCTGGCTCAAAGGAATGGAGCTTGTTGCCTAATTTGTGTGTGCAGCCCTAAATTTGAGCCCTGGAACTGCATACATATCACTGTCTTGTTCCCTGGATCCCCATAAAAATGAAAAGGGTTGAGATAACAGTTTAGAAGGTCAGAGTATTTCTTGCATGTGCCAAATGCTAAGTTTGAGCTCTAACACCACATCACTCCCTATCGTTAAGTACTGCCAATAATGCCCTGATTGTCCCAGCACTGCTGGATTTGACCAGCAAACACATCACTAAGCTGAACTCTGTACTGTTAGCTCTGAACCTATTCAGCTAGGAACTGACCTCAGCCTCCCTAAACATTACTTGAGAGGTCTCTCTTCCTCACACAGAAATAAAATGATGTAAAATTGGATAGTAGAGCCTGCATTCACTTAAGAATGAAATTTCACTTTGATACAACCTAATTGAATTAGTTACAACTTAAAGACTAGCTGTAAGAGTCACTACTTCTGTTGTTTTTTTTCACTAGCTGTGGAAGATTAAATCATGACAATTGAGAGAAAAGAAGATGTAGCCTCTTTTCCAGAATAAGAGTACCAACTAAGCTGCCTGAAAGCAGTCTCTGACACTTGACTTCGGGAGTCTCAGCTGGGAAATTGAAGTGTTTACATCACACTGTGTTGTGCAATTCTTCTATTTATTTTACTTTTTCACTGTTGGGTTGGTTTTGTTTATTTTTTTAACATTATTTTAGACTTTATATTTTATTTTATTTTTTAAGTTGTTGAAAGGGTGATAAAACTGATACACAGATACTTGAGATCCTGGTAATTGCTCATAAATAATTGAGAAGACAAGTCATGAAACTAGAAGCCATTGTTTAGCACTATTTTTCCATCAATGCCGTGAACTTGCCTTACCTGAAGAAAAGTTCCTTAATTTTAGAATATTGCTTTGGACTCAGCTAAATATACAAAGCATTTTCTTCGGTAAATCAAGATCCAGTCAGGGTTTCTCTTGAATTATTTTGGAACAATGCCAGGATCTAAACTGATTAAGCTGCAGTTTAAGCACCCTCAGTATTAATATATATGGTGTTACGTAGCATAACAGGTCAACAAGTGCTCTTTGATGATAAAACCCTTAATAGAGCAATAATTGTAAATGGTTACCATACTGTAAGATATTTTGATAAAAATTAACTAGTAATAATTGTATTTATTTGAAACACTGGGCTGTTTGCACAGCTCTAACTGTGCATGCTCAAAATGTGCACTTTTTAAAATTGTTACTTTTAATGCATATCTTTATATGGAATATGTTATAGTTACTAGGGCATGAAATGGTATCCTTTTGAGTGAGATATGGGGGCCAGAGTTATATTACAGTTGGTAGGGCACTTGCCTTGCGTGTGGCCAACCTATGTTTGATCTCCAGCATCCCATATGGTCCTTGTGCACTGCCAGGAGTAAATCCTGAATGCAGAGCCAGGAGTAACCCCTGAGTATCGCCAGGTGTGGGCCCTCACCACCCCCAAAAATGAAGTGCCTATTGATTACTAAAGTACATTTTGTTTACTCAAGTAAAATAATTTTCTTCCCTTAGTACTTTGTGGTGTATGCTATTCATACCACAGTCAAATAAACAATGGAACCAGTAGAATATTCTCCTAATTACCAATTATAAAACCACATCCAAATTTTCAGGAAAATTAGTTTCAGTGTACAAATTCCATCCTCTAAACTAAATATGGTACATTCCCCCCCCCCTTATCCCCATTTGTATAAGGGCTATTTTAGATGCTTTTAACCTGGATGTTTAACCCAGCCCCCCTGGCACCATCTCCCAAATAATTTTTGACAAGGACTTACTGTGTTGGCATGTTAGGTAAATAGGGTGACTATGGTGGTATCTTACATCAGATCTTGGTTTTAATTTCTCATATTTGTACAATCAAGAATGTTATAGAGATTACACAAAACATGAAGTGTTTTTGCATTTAAGAAAACTGGGCAGCTAGTTTCTTATGCATTTATTTGAAACAATCTCAAATTTTCTTGGTGCAGAATGTATCATGATGAGTATCCTTACATTTTTACCCTATTTTAGGATATTTAAAATAATTAATTGCAAGTGATTTTTTTTAGTGCAGTTCTGATTCTTAAATCATTATCTTAAGCCCAGGAATGTGTGAAGAATGTAGCCATGTCATGGTAGCACTTGGCTCTTACCATTCCTTCTGATCAGCCTAGTTGTACAGTATATTTTCTTTCTGTAGTAAACAGCATAACGCATTTGTTTTATTTGCTTGTGTTCTAATATGTTTAATAATGACCAAAGTGCATTCTGAGTCTTTTTAAGGAATGTATTACTGGAGCTTTAAGAACATACTTATTTCCTCATGTGAAAAATTAGGCTTTGTTTCTCCTTCCACTATTGTCTAATGTTGAGGTTGTTTTTAGGAATTATATTTTATAAACTTTTTCATAATAAGGTACATACCTATACAGAACTTAACATTTTGCACAGAATATATCAAATATATTTTGAGAAAAAAGTACAGCATGAGTTCTGTTAGGAAAAAAAGATGAAACTATTGTATCTCACCAAAAAAAAAAAAAAACTTATTTCAGAATGGAAATATTTTTGAGAAAAGTAGCTGAGTATACTGATTTAGGAAAATACTTGTTTTGGATTGAAACTCATTTTAACTTAGTTGGAAGTTGATATATTAAGTAAGTATACCTCTCCACAACTTGATAATAATACGTTGTATTATGTCACTAATGTGAACAGCAGTAGAATACTAAAAGAAAAAGTTGTCATTTTAAGCAACTTCAGAACATTAATGGAACTGTTTTCAAAGAAGAAAAGTTGAAACATTGCTGCCTTTAAAATTCTATGAATGAAAGAAATTGTCGTGTCAAAACAGAATTGTGGCAGGTGTTGTGTGTCAACTGTTGTTTCTTTGCCACATGTATTTGAGAGTTTTAACACCAAGTTTAAAATAAAACTTTTTACAACTGATGGCTTTATATTGGTGGTATTTTTAAAATGTACAAGTCCTATATATCTTTATGGTAATTTGTGTTTACTATAGCATTAACTCTGTTAACGGTTAAATTTGGGAATTTTCCATTTGTTTCTGTTCTTACTGTGGTGGCATAGTGAGTGTGACATGGGAGTCACATCCTTGGTTCCAGTTAAGACCTTCGGGAACACAATAGCAGACATGTCAGCATCATACTCAGAGGGTATGGTGGGACCAGGGATCAAACTCAGAAACTCATATCTACAGTTTTATTTGAGTGCAGAATAGTGAACACATTAAGTGAAAGATTTATACATTCTGCCAGAAATGTTTAGAATGCAATACATTTGGTTGTACCTAAAGTAGCAGGCTTTTTTTTTAAAAAGCACATCCCACTGAGGTTGAAGCCAGAATACAGTGAATAAAACACTTTTGCCTTGCACCTGGCCTATCTGGGTTCAATCCCCAGAACTCCATATGGTTTCTTGAGGCTGTCAGGAATGCTCCATTAGAACACCTGTGCCAGGAGTGAGCCCTGACCACCTCCTGATGTGGCCAAAAACCTAAAACAAACAAACAAACACATACCACCAATCAACCTCTGAATCTCATTCCTATGATGATCCTTTTTATCTTATAGGACTAAACAAAAATTGTCTAAATATTACTATTGACTGGAGTTCCATAATGTCGTTTAAGTTATAACTTCAAATTATAGTAAATCACCTACTTGTTATATTTAGGCTAGTGCTTTCAAAAGGAAAAGGTAATGTGCCTGGTGCTTATTATATTTTGGGATATTAAAGGAAAGCATTTTCCTCTGGAATGCAATAGAAATCCTTAACCTTTCATAGTTCCAGTCGAGGGTCACAGTTCAGTAGGACAAGAATCTGTTGTTCACCCTTTACAAGGTGGTTGAGCAGCCAAGAAGAAATATTTTAAAAAGGGTGTTGTTTTTGGAGATGAAAATAGTTGTAAACGTAGGAGCCAGAGAGATAGCATGGAAGTAGGGCATTTGTCTGGCATGCGGAAGGACGGTGGTTTGAATCCTGGCATCCCACATGGTCCCCCGAGCCTGCCAGGAGTGATTTCTGAGTGTAGAGCCAGGAGTAAACCCCTGAGCGCTGCTGGGTGTGACCCAAAAAAAATGAAAACAAAAACGATAAAAAGAAAATAGTTGTGAACTTAATTTTTTTTTTAATCCTCTGTGTTTCAAAAGCTTTTCAGTGAGCATGGGGCAGGAGCAGAGGCACAATGGTAAGGCGTGTTTACCTTGCAAGCAGCTGGCCAAGGACGGACCTCGGTTCGATCCCCTGGCATCCCATATGGTTCCCCAAGCCAGGAGCAATTTCTAAGCGTATAGCCAGGAGTAACCCCTAAGTAACCATGTGTGGCCCTAAAACAAACAAAAACTTTCCAGTGAGCAATACAACTTTCACAGCAAATTGAATCTATTAATCTGTTCTGTTGCAGAAGTCCAGCCCTACTCAATTCAGTAAGCTGTCTTGCTAGGTGAAACTGACTGGGACACCAGGAAATTCCTTGACTTGCACCCCATTCTGGACACTCATTCTTCCTTAACTCTGCAAGATGGGGTTCCAACAGAGCCTGGAATAAACCTCACCCTCAGGGCCTTTGCTATGCCTTAAGTATGCGGAAATTGTATCTGCATAAACACCATAGGGTCTCTGGACACACTGGAGCTCCAGGTTCAGGTCTATGACTTTCCACAGCCACCAGGAGTAAGGGCTAGCAGCATGGGATACTTGGGGAGAATGGGAGGGAAGGTCCCAGACACACATTTCCCTCCCAGTCCTAGGACCATTTCTCCAGCACCTCAGCTCACCAAGCAGGTTTGGGATCTGTTGTGCAGATGTCACTTACTAAAAGAACAGGATGGCATGGCAGATCTTAAGTGCTCTCTGAACTGGGCTGCTATCTGACTTTTAGGTCAACTTATTCAAGCAGAGTGGCAACAAGAGCCCAGGAAGACACTAGCAGTCGTCATGCTCTTATTTAGTGTGGGTGGGCCTTGGAAATAGAATGAGGTGAGATCTTGAAAAGTCCTACCTGACCTCTGAAACAGTTTGCATCCCTGCATAAGTGGGCAGCTGATCAGAAAGGTTACCCAAAAGGGCCAGAACACAGTACAGCAGGTCACACCCATATGGACTCAGAGCCCCTCTAGAAGTAATTCCTAGTACAGAGCCAGAAGTAACTCCTGATTATTGCTAGGTGTGTCTCCACCTTTACCCTTACCCCCCAAAAATAATAATAACCCAAATAAAATGGTTGTGAAGTGTTAGCAATGTAAATTTCTCCACCAGTGACATTGCCCTTATGTGCCAAGTTGTGATAACAAAGTCAGTTCTGTCTTCTCCAGTCATTTCTCTCAGACTGGAAAACCAAGTGCTTAAGCTTCTCAGTGAAACCACCCTATGCACCACTCTGGAGGTGACTGTTGGAGTGTGTGCCTGAGTCTGTGCATCTTTCTACTAAGGAAGAATAAAGAGATCTTAGCCAGAGCTGTTTTATTACTCTAGTTCCCAAGGTGGCATCTTGTGCAGGGCTAATCTGACACAAATGTTTTTGTCAAAGGTAACAAGAAGCAGAAAAAAATATTCCCATGCTCTGTGAATTTTTTAAAAATAATTATTTGAGCACTATGGTTACAAACATATTTGTAGTTGGGTTTTAGTCATAATGTGTAACTGCCAGTGCAACTTTCCCACCACCAGTGTTACCCATTTCCCGCTTCCCCTACTCCCTGCCTGTCTTTGAGGCATTCTCTATATCATTGTCATGGTAGTTGTTAGTGTAGTTATTTCTCTAAATGCACTCGCTGCTCTTTATGGTAAGCTTCATATTATGGTTTGGTCTCTCTGGCCGGCCTCTCTACTGTCTTTAGGTAATTACCATACTCCTATTTTTCTTACGTTCCATAGATTAGTGAAACTATTCTATGTCTATCTCCCACTGACTTATTTCACTAAGCAAAATAGTCTCCATGTCCATCCTCATGGCTTTCCTAACAGCTGCAAAATATTCCATTGTGTAGATGTTAACACAGGTTCTTTAGCCACTCATTTGTTATCAGACACCTGGGTTATCTCAGGTTCTGGCTATTGTAAATAGAGCTGCAAAAAAGATAGAGGAGTGCAGAGGGCATTTTTGTATAGTTTTTGTTTTCCTAGGGTATATTCCTAGTAGTGGTATAGCTGGATCATATGGGAGCTGAATTTTCAGTTTTTTGAGGAATATCAATACGGTTTTCCAGAAAGGCTGGACTAGATGGCATTCCTACCAGCAGTGAGTAAGAGTTTCTTTCTTCCCACATCCCCACCAGCACTGTTTGTTCTTGTTCTTTGTGATGTGTGTCAGTCTCAGATGTGAGATGATACCTCATTGTTTTCATTTGCTTCACCCTGGTGATTAGTGTTGTGGAGCATTTTTTCATGTGTTTTTTGTCCATTTGTATTTCTTCTTTGAGAAAGTGTCTGTTCATTTCTTCTCCCCATTTTTTGATGAGGTTAGATTTTTGTTGTTGAGTTCTGTCAGCACCTTATATATCTTAGATATTAGTCCCTTATCTGATGGGTATTGGGTGAATAGATATTCTTATTCCATGTGTGGCCTTTGTATCCTAATTACTGTTTCCTTTGAGGTGCAGAAGCTTCTCAGTTTAATGTAGTCCCATTTGTTTATCTCTGCTTCCACTTGTTTGCATATTGGTGTTTCCTTTTTGAAGATGCCTTTAGTTTTAATATCATGAAGTGTTTTGACTAAGTTTTCTTATAGATTCAGATCTTTAATTCATTTTGATTTGACTTTTGTGCATGGTGTTAGAAAGAGGTTCGAGTTCTCTTTTTTTGCTTGTGGCTAACTAGTTCTCCCAACACCACTTGTTGAAGAGGCTTTCTTTTTTTACATTTTGTGTTTCTTGCCTCTTTATCAAAAATTAATTGATTGTAAATCTGGGAGTCATTCTCTAAATACACAAATCTATTCCACTGATCTGAAGGTCTGTCTTTATCCCAATACCATGCTGTTTTAATGACTATTGCTTTGTAGTACAATTTAAAGCTGAGGAAAGTAATGCATTCTATTTTTTTTCCTAAGGGTTGCTTTTGGCATTCATGGGCACTGTTGTTCCAAGTGAATTTCAGGAGTGTTTGATCCACTTCTTTGAAAAATGTCACCACCACCACTAAAATCACCACCATCTACCCACTAAAAAGTTAAAAAAAAAAAAAAAAAAAAAGAAAAGAAAAGAAAAATGTCGTTGGTATCCTTATAGGGATTGCATTAAATCAGTGCAATGTGTTGGGAATATTGCCATTTTAATGATGTTAATCCTCCCAATCCATGAACAGGGTATATGTCTCCATTTCCTGTGTCTCTTATTTCTAGAAGCAGTGTTTTGTAATTTTTATTTGTATTCTTCACCTTTTTAGTTAAGTTGACTTCAAGGTATTTGAGTTTCTGTAGTGCTATTGTGAGTGAGATTTTTTTTTCTGGGGGGGAGTCACACCCGGCAGCACTCAGGGGTTACTCCTGGCTCTATGCTCAGAAATCACTTCTGGTAAGCTCTGGGGACCATATGGGATGCCGAGATTTGAACCACCATCCTTGTGCATGCAAGGCAAACACCTTACCTCCATGCTGTCTCTCCAGCCCCAGGATTGGTTTTTTAATGTCTATTTCTTCTCTACATTATTTGTGGATAAGAAGGCCATTGATTTTTGTATGTTAATTTTGTGGCCTGCCACTTTGCTATATGAATATATTGTTTCTAGGAGCTTTTGGCTAGTCTTTAGGGTTTTCTAAATCTAGTATCATGCAATCTACAAACAGCAAGAGCTTGACTTCTTCCTTTCCTATCTTGATGCCCCTGCTATTTTTTTCTTGCCTAATTGTTATGGCAAGTACTTACAGTACCATGTTGGATAGGAGTGGCAAGAGAAGAAAGCCTTGTTTTGTGCCAGATTTTAAGGAAAAGACTTTCAGTTTTGCTCCATTCTATTTTTGTCTATTCACATTCTTTGAATATTTTTTCCATTGTCTGATCATTTGTTTTAAGGCTCTGTTGTATGGAGTGGTTATGCATCTCATTTTTTAGCTCACTGACTCTATCCTCAGCCACTATTACTCTGTTGAAGAGGCTTTTCAGTTAGGTTTTCATTTTACCAAGTTTTTTAGTCTTGTTATTTCAGTTTGGAGTTTTCTCGTTTCTACTTTTATATTCTCTTGATTCTTATTTTCGGTTTATTCAGTTCATTCCATGTTTTCCTCGAGTTTTATAAACATCCTTCATATTTCTTCTCTAATGTCCTTATCTGAGAGGCTAATGGGTGGTTGGTACTTTTTGGGTCATCAGAGATGCCATTTTCATTCTCTAAGCATGGTGGAGGCCTTCGTTGTTTCTCCATTGTCACACTTGTAGTGTGGCATTTTCTTTCTTTCTTTTTTTTGTTTTGTTTTGTTTGGGTTTTGGTTTTTGGGTCATACCCAGCAGAGCTTAGGGGTTACTCCTGGCTCTATGCTCAGAAATCACTCCTGGCAGTCTCAGGGGACCATATGAGATGCCGGGATTCGAACCACTGACCTTCTGCATGCAAGGGAAACACCTTACCTCCATGCTATCTCTCCAGCCCCTTGTTTGGCATTTTTTATGTGTTGTGCTACAGTTCATTAATTAGAATTGTTTGGCCATGGAGCAGAGCAGAGCAGCGTACTCCTGGCTTCGCCCTTTAGGACAGAGTCCATATACGTATGTTGATGTGCTGTGTTCTGTTGTGTGTGGGGTGTGGGCGGAAGCTTTGCTTTTCTAGGCAATGTTCTTCTTTTGCCTGGTGCTGCTGGCAGGTTGGGATGGGGTCCACTTCAGCTCTGTGCATTATTAAGTCTGGGAAGTGGTAGCATTTGGTGCAAATATAGGATTGATGCAAGTGCTATTTCAGAAGGAAATGCAGGGAAAGCCATGTTGTATGGTGAAGAGCTAGTCCTATTGTGTGGGCCCTCTCCTCCCCATCTTGTCCCATACGATTGAATATAGATGACTTCACCAAAAGTGGGCTAACTTTACCAAAGCTACCAAGGTGGAGCCCCCACACTCTAGCCTCCTTCTCTGATCTCACAAAATTTTCTAAAAAATGGAGTGACTGGCTGATTCAAGATTCTTATGGGGGAGTGAGAGGGATCCTCACCAGGAAGTGGTCAGAAATGACTTCTGGCTCTCCACTCAGTTCAGAGGTCACTCCTAGTGGACTTGGCTACCATATGAGATGCCTGGGATCGAACCTCTGTCAGTCAGATGCAAAGTGCCCTATCTACTGTACTATCACTGGCCCTATAAGTGATTGTTTAGCTTCCTGGTCAGAGCAACAACAAGATCTTGTTTGGGACTGGGAGGTAAGTACAGTGGTTAAAACACATGTGCCTGACCAGGGCTCAATTTCTGAGACCACATGTTTCCCCAAACAGTATAAGGTGTAGCCCTAGGGGCACTTAGTACTGCAGAGGACTCGCAGGTATCCGCAGCACTACAGGGATTGAGTAGCACAATATCCAAACTCGACAGAATTTCCAGGTCTTCTGAACACTTCCTGTGGGACCCCATTCCTCATCTCTAATCAAGTCTTTTGCCTTTAGCATGAGCTTGTGTGACAGCTTGCTGAATGAACAGGGCAGAAAGCCTGTTCATAGCGCTGAGAAAACTGTTGAACCAACTAGTGTCCTTTGTCACCCTCTCCGAGATAGGATCTTCAGTTTTCGGAGCTAACACACACACTGACACCTATCTTTTATATTGGAGAGTGTACTTTTGTCACCTTGGGATGTTTTTCTTAAGATTTGGAAGTATTATCACTAGTGTTGAAAATAAAATGTACCCGAGTGAGGCATGTTGTTTGCGGGGAGGCTCCCATACCTGATGGTGCTTGGGAGACTGCATAGGGCAATGCTGGGGCAACACAAGGTGCATACAAGGCAGATGCTTACCCTCTGTGCTCTCTCTTGTCTAGGTGGCACCTACTTACTACGACACCCTGATTGTGTTCATTGTTCAGAGAGAAAAAACACTAGTTGAGGCTAGTAAATAAAAAAAAAAGTGTTCCTTGAAGTCAGAGATGGTAGATTTGCTACACTTAAGCTCACTCGAACATTGCTGGTATCTCCTTACTGTCATTTGGGATAACAAATACTAATCATTCCCTCACTTCAATACTTTAAGACATTAGTTGACTGATTTGAGAGTATTAATCACAATTAAAATACTTTGTCCAACACAAATACCATCATTTGTTGCTGAATGCTCTAATCTTAATGGCATTTTAAGCACTAATGAAATGAAGGCAGTTTGTTTCTTGAATTGATTAAATAAGACGTTTGTCATTGCACAGAGCAAGCCAGACATCAGTGGGCAGACCAGTGAAGTCTTACCGTATTCAAAAGATTTGTCCGTGGACATGTCACTTTTGTCTTATTTCTACCTGCTTGAGTACTGTTCCTTGTTCTTAACAAATCCTTGAGATAACACTAGTTTTTTTTGTTTTGTTTTGTTTTTCAGAACCAGTCACCGAAGGGCTCTGGATTTAGGCTAATATTAAACAATTCACCACAGGCAATTGTGGCATTTTCTAAGGTGTCTAACAAGCAGGATCATTTCAGCAAGACCTTCCTAGCAGAAGGCTAAAAAAAAATTTCAGCAAATAGAATAGTAGATGGGAAATGTCAAAAGAGAAATTGGGTTTCTATTTTGAGAATAGTAAAACCATTACTTCCAATGTGGTCAAGTTTAGAATGAGTTACAGCCAATGACCATACCAGTTAACCCTTTCAACAAGCAGTGAATTTAGGCTCAACCTTTCAGGATTCTTTGGAATCCTTACAGGGACTTGATCTTTGAAGGCCCAGTTTCCTCTCTAGGCTGCTGCACTCAGTGGTCTTCAGGTTCCCTTCAGTGGTGCTATGACCTAGCTAAGGGACCCACTGAGCAGCAAGGCATGTTCTGAATCAGCCCTGCTTTGAAGCAGGTTGGGACATAACTGTCATGGTGCCAAAGACTTCTGGCATCAGAGGGGCACCTGTAATCAAATACTGGTAAGTTGTTTCACACACACACACACACACACACACACACACGTATTTTGTTTGTTTCTGGACCACACCCTGCTGTACTCAGGGCTTACTCCTGGTGGATTCAGTGTAACATTTGAGGTTTTGGTGATCATACCTGGACTAGAAGTATGTAAGATAAATATGCCCTAACTGCTTTACATTCACTCGAGTCCTATGTATAAAAGTTTAATCAAAATAGATGAAAGACCTTGATAAATATTTAAATCCATAAAATATATGGAGGGAAATATATGGTATTAATATCAATCGCATCTAAACAATAACTAAAGCAACAGCAAAAATAATTAAAAGGAACATACCAAGCTAAAAGGTTTCTGCACTGAATAATACATGATGCTTAATTAAAAAGACACTTAATCCTACTGGATGGTAGTAAAAAGGTCATAAACTATACATTTAACAAAAAGCTAGTATACAAAATATATAAAGCTCTTACAAAGCTAAACAACAACAAATAATTTTTAAAGTGGGGGAAATTATATGAACAGACTCTTCTTCCAAGAAGACACAGAGATGGCCAACAGGCATATGAGAAGTGTTTAGTACTACTTATCAGGGAAATGCCAACAAAATGACAACCAAATATTACTTCACACCACTGGAGCAGCCTAGTGCTCAAGTACTTCTCTGAGAGCAGTACTCAAGAGTAGCTTTGATGCTCAGGGACCATGCGGTGCCAGGAATTGAATTCAGCCCTCTCGCATGCAAAATATGTGCCCATCCAGTTGAATTATTTCTGCAATCCTGCTTACTAGCTGTTGGTGTGACTGTCATCTGGTTCAACTTCCTAGAAAAGAATATGGAGAGAGCTGAGTTCCTGAAAATCTCCTCTGAAAACTGCTGCAGTTGCTACTTTTCTCAGGACCCTCACCCTCACCAGGAAAGGTCTCAGGCTGCTCCTCCTGTTTCCTCTGCTGTGCTTAGTCTCAGCTGACATTCACTATCATTCCTATGACAAGGTCCCAGTGCTGGGCTGTGTGGATCAATAGTCCTGTCACCCAGAACCAAAACAAAAAATGTCTGACAACTAGTGTGTACTTATTCAGAAGTGGGTTTACTCTAACCTTCGAAGTGGCACACCAGAAGTATCCTGTTGGGAGGTCTTCAATCAAACTGTCCATAAGCTGAACATCAACTACAATACAACCAGGGGCCGGAGAGATAGCATGGAGGTAAGGCGTTTGCCTTTCATGCAGAAGGTCATCTGTTCGAATCCCGGCACCCATATGGTCCCCCAAACCTGCCAGGAGTGATTTCTGAGCATAGAGAGCCAGGAGTAACCCCTGAGTGCTGCTGGGTGTGACCCAAAAACAAAAAACAAACAAAAACAAAAAACTACGATACAACCTGCTGCCAGAAGGACAACTGTAATACCCAGACTCTCAGCCTTATCCCTGCTCTGGCCCTTAACTTCCTCACCTCATTGGCTGGTCTTAGTTTCTGGCTTCTGCACTAAGATGATCTTCATGGTTCTTCCCACCCAATTTAGCCTGAGATTCTCTCCTAATATGCTGGCTTTCCAGAAGGGTCTTACCCTAACCATCTTTGCTCTGAAAAGCATTTCAATAGATCCTTCAAGTTGCTTTAATTGAAGATGGTCTCCCTATCTACCTTTTCACTGTCTATCCTCTACTTTACCAAGGTCTTCCATTTCCCTCTCAACTACTTGAAGTCCCCATTGTCTCAAAGAAAGGCTCCCCACTTTGTCCCCTGCATCCTGCTGTACCCTACTTTGGGAGTGATTGGGATATGACCTTGAAAGGGGATTTCTTATCTGTTTCCATTGGAGACTCCCAGGAAGGACCTGTTAGTTTGGGCTGATCCCTCAAATTTTGATTGGCAGTATATCCCATTCCCATACTTTCTCTTTTCCATTGAATTTAGTCTGTGTCTGAAAAAAAGTAAAAGAATAAGGAGACTTCCCTTAAAAGTAAAAACAAAACTTCCATATGGCCCAGGGATTTTATTCCTTTGCATTTACCCTAAAAGCATAAAAACATTAATTCAGACAGAAATATAGGCATGCTGATGTTTGCTGCAGCAGTATTTGCAATAGCCGTGATCTGCAAACAACCCAAATACCAACAACAAATGAGTGGAGAAAATTAATTGTGGTTTATAAACACAATGGAATACTACTCAGCTCTTAGAAAAATAGAAATTTTGCCATTTACTACAACTTGGATTGAATGAAAATGACAAGTGAAATAAGCCAGCAGGAGGACAAATACCAGATGTCCTCACTCATGTGTGACACATAAAGAAGCAAAACAAACAAATAGAAAGTGCTCAATAAAACCAAGCCCTGTGACTCTGATAACAGGATTGGGTGAGACTGAGGCAGAGGTCTGGGGCAGACAAAAACGGATCTGGGGACTGTGATGAAGGGATTTTGGTGCTTTGGTGAAGGTGGTACCATGGCTTTGTATACCAAGAGCATAAATATTAACAGTAGCATTTATGTGATTGGCATTTCATATAAGAGAAACAATTGTTGTTAGTGTTTAACAAATATTTGTGTAGCTCCTGATTGCAAAAGCAAGAAAACTGTGATTGAAAAGAAAGAAAAAGGATAGTTGGATAGAGTGGCCTGCAGCCTGTGGCTGGAGGTTGTGACCATCTTTCTCTGGAAGAATCACCTCCTTATGCCCTTTTCATTCTAATTAGGTCAAGATTAGAACTGCAAGGACACTTCTGTATGAGTAAGAACTCCAGGCCCCCACCAGACAGAAGTGTCCAATAAACACTGCCCTGATAACGTCCTGTGTCTCTTCATTACCGTCTAAAATAATACACCCAGGGCCCTTTCTCCATCATATTCTGTGCATACCATGTCTGCATTCTATGTTCCTCAGCTGCAGCACTTAAGGAGGTTCATCTGCCTTCCCTGAATGGGTCTTAGTCCTGCAGAGGGCTTTGTCCCCGACCCTCAGACTTCCCTTGGTTTTGGTTTCCTACCACTCAGTATCTTTGGCCTCCTCAGACTCTAAGAAAATCTCCTCTGCGGGCAACAGACACAGCTCAGAGGTGACAGTACCTGCTTTGCTAGCCAGAGGCCAGTGCAGTGTGGGCTCCACTGTTCTCCACAACCAGGTGCTATCCCAAGGGCTCTGTGATCGGGGATCCCAAGTGCCACCCCAAATGGCATAATCTGCAAGTGTGTGAACTGCAGTGAGCTCTGCCACCACCAAGGAGCATAAGAACCATCATGACTAGTATTAGCGTGCCAGTGCCACAACTGAGCATGGAGACAGCAAAGAGAGAGAGGCTCAGGAACAGTCGAAGAACAAATATTCTTCTCTCTATTCTCATCTATGTGTCCCTGGTGTCTCTTTCAGGAAGGTCTGTCCTGAGCTCAGTAAATCTGCCAACAGGACCTGAGCAGAGAGCTCCTAGTGTGTGTGAGCAGGTGAGGGTGGAGAGTGAGTCTCCCCCCACCATCCATGGTCAGAAAGAACAGGACTATGTTGCAGGTTAGAGTCTTCTGGGTCTGACTGTCTTATCCTCCTGTCCTCCTGGGTTAGCTGAATCCTCCCAGTTCTGTCCATGACCTTCCTTAACACCCTGGTATGTGCAGGGTGGGTGGCTTTATTAAATTTATTTTCAAAATCAGCGTAAATCAGGAATCCTTATGGATTATCTCAATTTCTCTGAGGGCACAAGAGCTATGGTTGAGGAAAAGATACTTTGCTGCAGTTCCTCTGCAGCCCAGAGTACCCTGCATACATCACAGTGCTGAAGGACATGGATTTCAGTCTTTCAACTCAAAGATCTTTTTGTTTGTTTGTTTTGTTTTGTTTTGTTTTGTTTTGGGGCCATACCTGGCGATGTTCCTGGCTATGTGCTCAGAAATCGCTCCTGGCACAGGGGACCATATTGGATGCCAGAGGATCAAATCATGATCTGTCCTAGGCTAAGTCAGCCATGTGCAAGGCAAATGCCCTACTGATGCACCACTGCTCTGGCCCCTCAAAGATCATTTTTAATTAGGCTCAGGGAAATATTTCTTTGGGAATTCAAAAGATGGTTATTAAACTGCAGAAGGCCATTTCTTCTACAATTAAAGACTACTTTTTTTTTTTTTTTTGGCTCAAACAAGATCTTTTCTGAGAAACCACCTGTATTCTGGTATTTTAACATTTTATTCCTCATCCTTCCTCCACCTCATGTCTGGATTCATATTGTCCTAGACATTGAGCACCACCTTTCAAACTCATTTTTCCATTTTGAGGTATGCGAGAAAGTTAATCATACCTGCATATATAAGGATTCACAAAAAAAAAACACAAAACTGCAGTAGTTTCAAACCTATTATATGTGAGGAACCATTTCCAGAAGAAATAATGACCAGAAGACACAATAAAAGCAGTGGAATAAGTTCTTCTTTAAATTAATTATAAGTAAAATAAGTGAATAAAATTCAAGAGCACTTTGAAAATTGATATTCACCATTTGTTGAAACTGGGCTTTATTTCATTATAGAAAGAAAGGGGAACATGTAACTTAATAACGTTGTGGGACTTAGGTGACTGATAAATGTGCTTCACAGTTTTGATGATCTCAGTATATTGTCTGGGCTGCACCTGAGTTAAAGTATCACTAAGAAGAGAGTTATCTCTCTTCCTTTCTGCCTCTCCCTTCCACTGTCCCTCTGCCCCTCTCTCTCTCTTCCTTTCTTTCCCCTCCTTCCTTCCCTCCCTCTCTTCCCCTCTCTCTCTTTCACTGTCTCCCTCATTATCTCTCAGCCACATTTGCTATGTTGGGGAGTTATTTTCAGCAATGCTCTAAGTACATGTAGTACTGGGGCTCAAATCTTGGGCTTCTTCATGCAAAATATGCACTTCAGTCCTTTGAGACATCCCCAAGCCTGAGAATTACTTCTCTCTCTCTCTCTCTCTCTCTCTCTCTCTCTCTCTCTCTCTCTCTCTCTCTCTCTCTCTCTCTCATCCTCTTTTAAGCAGGGCAGGTGATGGGGATAGATCACATCTGGCTGTACTCAAGGCTTACTTCTGGTCTGTGCTCGGGAGGGGGCGTCACTTTTTTTTTTTTTTTTTTTGCTTTTTGACTCACACCCAGAAACTCTCAGGGATCACTCCTGGCTCTGCTCTCAGAAATCACTCCTGGCAGGCATGGGGAACCCATATGGATGCCGGAATTCGAACCACAGTCTGTCCTGGGTCAGCCGTGTCCAAGGCAAATGCCCTACTTCTCTGCTATTTCTTCGGCCCCCAGGGGTCACTCTTGATGGTGCTTGGGGTATTGTGTACATTGCTGGGAACCACATTCTGGTGGGTTACTTGCAAGGTAAGCACCTTAACCCCTCTACTATCTTGTTGGCCTAAATGACCTCTTTTTAAGATAATGATCTCTTCTGGACTAAGGATATGGGACAAGTAGGTCAGATTTTTCTTTTCTGTTTGTACATTCATAAAATGCTAGCTATAGAATAGAAGTTGCTGGAGAATTTTTTTTTCAAGATAACCCTTGTTTTATTTAAAAAAAAAAACCACACACACACAATAACTTTTTTTGAGGGAAAGAAATTTCTCCAGTGAGATTAGGAGCCACCAAGGGAAGCCATGCAATATCACAATTGAATCCAGGGCCCTGTGAATACCAGGCAGGCATTCTGGCCCTTTGAGTTATCTTTCTGGCCAACCTAAACCGGCTTATAGGCTGAAGGCTTTTCTGTGCTGTCCATGTATTATATGTTTTGTGTTTTCAGTTCAGGCACCTGGCTAATGAGCCATGAGAAGACTTACTATTGGATCTTCTAGTGGCCACCTTCCTTGCTCTAGACAGACTCTGGAAATTTCTACACTGTAAAGCTCTGGGGAGTGGGGAGTGGGGAGCCCAGAGCCTCCAACAGGAGCTTTCCGCCTGGAGAGATTCTATGGTTGGGTTCCCACCACATGAGCTTTGAGATGCTCATCAACAATGCTATCCAGGAAGAAGAGCAGTGTGGAGAGGAGAGTGGCCAGGGGCTGGACAATAAAGGAGTCGGACTTGCTGCCTCAGATGCCAAACTGTGGTCCTCTACCCTGCCTTTGTCATTCTGACTTTGAGTCCTGGCTCATTAAGCCTAGGTTTTATAGGCCAAAGGCTCTGGTTTCTTTCCTGAACTTCCTTCCTAATAAATAGCACGTTCCTTTTGGCTGTTGTTTCTTTGGATTGCTTGGATTTGCAAAGTTTGAAGAGTTTGGGTTTTTAAAGAACAAGCCTTCAAGCCTTTTCTTTGAGGCTGTAATTCTCTGGCAGTCTCCGCTTCCTTTCGTTGCTTGCGACTTTGATCATGCAGACTCTTAGTATGGCAGATGATTAAAAGCATGTAGATGTCAACTGAGAGCAGCCGGGGAGACATCTGAAAGGCTCTGTTTAGTCCTCTGTGAATCAAGAAAGGTCAGGGGCATGGTATTGTTCAAAATTTTAATTCTGCTACTTACTCACTGGGTACAGGTACTCTACCATGAGAAGGCTTCTTTATACTCTTTGAAACTGTCAAACTCATGCATATAAGAACAGTGATACCCACCGGCTTTTAAGAGGCGTAGCATGCTACCCCATCTAGAGGCACCAGCTCACTGAATCCTCAAAAGATCTGATAAATTATCCTGTCTCATCTGGGAAACTGCAGGGGTGAGGGTTCATAGGTGCTCTAGGCTCCTGGCAGGAAAGGAACCAAGTCTGGTCAGGAAATCTGGGTTTGGTCTCAACCCTTCTCACAAAAAATGTAAGCTCCTCAGAAAAATGCAGGCAACATTCTTACTTTGAGCGAAGCTTTTGTGATCCTGCAAAACAGTTCTTCTCAGCAAAGAAAGGACCTAGGCAGGGGATGGAGGGGAGCTGGGAAGAAAGGAATGTTGGCCGTTTTCTACTCCTATTGTGCTTAATAAAATTTCATTATGTTTTAGAACTTTCCTTATCAATTCTTTCCTTTTTACTGACTTAAGAAGTACAGAAAAAATATCCTCAAACTGCCAGGCTGCAAACAATTCAGGATGACAACACATTTGTTAATTAATCTATAATGCATATGGTTTTTCATTGTTTTTCTCCCACCACCAGAAAAAATCCTATCTTTCTGACATTAATTGTTGCTGATTCACCCACAGAGATTCAATCTTTCACTATGAATTTGATGTTAAGTGTGAACTTTCTCACAAATGTCTTTTGTTAGATGGGGACATTCCATTCTACTCCAAGTGTATTGATTAGGTTTTATTTGTTTGTATGTTTTTGTTTTGGTGGTGCTCAGGGGTTACTCCTAGTTCTTCATTCAGGTGTCATTCCTGATGGTGCTAAGGGAACCATATGTGATGCTGGGAATTGAACCTGGGTCAGGCACGTGCAAGGTAAACATTCTACCCACTGTGCTATTGCTTAGCCTGTTGATTAGCTTTCAATCATAAAGGAATTGTTAAATTTTTTCAAACAATTGTTAGATCTTTTTTTTTGGGGGGGCCACACCCAGCAGTGCTCAGGGGTCACTTCTGGCTGTCTGCTCAGAAATAGCTCCTGGCAGGCACGGGGGACCATATGGGACACCGGGATCGAACCAACGACCTTTGGTTTGGATCGGCTGCTTGCAAGGCAAACGCCGCTGTGCTATCTCTCCGGGTCCACAATTGTTAGATCTATTGAGATTACTGCATGGTTTTCTTATTTATCTTATTGATAATGATACCTTAGGTAAGGTTTTTTAGGATTTAAATCTTACATTCTTGGGACTGGAGATGTGGTTCAGTGGTAGAGCATTCACCTTGCATGTTTGGATTTTTTTTTCCCTCATGCACATGTTAATCTTATGTTCTTCAAATAAATCTCATTGAGTCATGAGGTATAATACATTTTTATATTTGCTGTATTAGTCACTGTTCAACATACTTGTTGAGGATTTTCTGTATCTATATGTAATTTTTTTCTTTTTTTTAGGAGAGAAAAGAGAGAAGAGGAGACAAGAGAGAGGAAGAGAGAGAGAGGAGAGGAGTGAGATAGGAGAGAGAAGAGAGAGAAAAGAGTGGAGAGAGGAGAGGAGAGGAGTGAGAGAGGAGAGAGGAGAAAAGAGGAAAGAAGAGAGACGAGGGAGAGAGAAAGGAGAGAGAAGAGGAGAGGAGAGAGGAGAGATAAAAGAGGAGAGGGAGAAAGAAAAGAGAGAAAGAAAGGAGAGAAGAGGAGAGGAGTGAGAGAGGAGAGAAAAGAGAGGGGAGAGAAATTAGAGGAAAGAAAAGAGAGGAGAGGGAGAAAAGAGAGGAGAGAGGTGAGGAGAGGAGAGAAAAGAGAGGAGGGGGAGAGAGAAGAAGAAAGGGGAGAGAGGAGCAGAGGAGAGGCAAGAGAAGATCTATATGTAATTTTAAAAACATACTAGTATACAGTTTTCTTTTGATGTCAGTCTGGTATGACATGTTGGTATTAGTGCCCTCATAGAGTAAGGTAAGAATAAGCTTCCTTTTTTTATTCTCTCCTTAGAAGAGGTTATGAAAATTGACTAAGTATTCTTTAAGTGTTGGTCAAAGTCACCAGTAAAATAAGTTGGGCCAAACTTTTCATTGTATGTAATTTCTAAATTTCTAAGCCAATCTCTTTTCTTATTATCAAGTTATTCAGTGTTTTCTTTTTTTGCCCTGACTAGTTTCACTAGGTTTTAAAGGCCTTTCTAGAAAATTTTCATTTTGTTTAAATTAGCCGATTTGTTGGTTTTATATAGTTTCTAATATTTCCTTATTACTTTACACCCATAAATTTGATGACATTATCCCTCTTTAATTCCTGATTTTAGTGGAGGTTTTTCTCTCATTTTCTGAGTTAGGCTAAGTAAAAAGGTCTGTCAAGTTGTGTTGATCTTTTCAAAGAACCAATTTTTAGTTCCATTGATTTTTCTCTGTGGTGTTTTTACTCTTTGTTCCATTAATGTCTGCTCTAATTCTTCTCATTTCCTTTCTTCTGCTTGCTTTGAGTTTTGTTGCTCAGTACATATTTGTTAAATTATGAGATAAATAACAAATATATTTATATACCATAGATACATTTATAGAGGAAGATTTGGGAACTGCTGCTCTATGTAACAATCACATATGTCACTACAGAATAACCAAGCTCCTTGTTAGTCCTCAATCCTCCTCACCTTGCTTTAGACAACAGCTTCATCGTGAAATTTGCAGTTGGCATATGTGGGGGTACTGGGTCACTTTGGGAGTTAATGTCAATTTGCTCTTCTTTACCTTCTTCTGAGACATTTTTGCTCTCTTCAAACAGAGAGGTCAAACTAATTAACTCAGCTTTTGTTTGAAGAATCCCAGGCTAAAACTGTGGCAGCTCTATTTGAGAATCAGATTTAAGTTCTGGAAACACAACCTAGTCAAACTAGAAACTATTCATTTTCCTTTGGAAGCAAATGATGCAGTGGGAAACATTCCAGCTTATGTTCTTTATGTTTCTCCTTTAAAAGGAAGAGAGGGAACTGAGGTTCCCTTTAAAAGGAAGAGAGCTCATAGGATATGTATCTACACATGCAGGGACCCCAAGTTCCATCTCCAGCTCTATTTGGTGTCCAAAATATGCCGGATGTTGCCCTGGGGGCTCTCAGCAACACTAGGTCTGCGTAGTGAATGTAGTGCACGGGTGCGAGATATGTCCTGATTATCACCGGGTATAGCAACTGGTCTTCTAAGTACTGCTGAAAATAACTGGAAAAGAACAATAAAAAGATACATAAAACAAAATGAACGAGGCTTGTCATCCAATGTTAGTTGGGATTACTCAAAAAAAGATCTGAACGGCAAGCAGCCGATCTAGGACCTAAGGTGGTTGGTTCGAATCCCGGTGTCCCGTATGGTCCCCCGTGCCTGCCAGGAGCTATTTCTGAGCAGACAGCCAGGAGTAAGCCCCGAGCACCGCCGGGTGAGGCCCAAAAACCAAAAACCAAAAACCAAAAAAAAAGAAAAAAAAAAGATCTGGAGCAAGTGGTGTGGCCAGTCCTGAGATTTGTACATTTGTAAATCAAGGATGACCTCTGATATTAGGAGCCAATCTGAACAAATTGATCTACCTCCTAATGCCTGTTTTTAGTTCTTCTATCAGATCCTGGAAAGCTCTTTCTGGACAGATACCATTGAGATCTAGGAAATAAAGGCATGTCTTTGGCTTTCCTCTCAGCCCGCATAGTTTGCAGAAGTGAAATTTTTAGTTCAATATTGAAATATTGTCTGCACATGAGGCAAACAATATTTAAGTTCCTGTGAATCAGCACAGGGTCTTGCAACCAGAGAATGTGAGCACCTTTGTCTTGGTGGGACATGGGAACCTGCATGTTACAGACATTCCCACTAGTTGTTTGCAAGCTGCTTGAAGAGCACATTTAGAAAACAAGAGTGCTACGGTGACTTTCGCTATTTCTTGTTCACTGGCCTCATCATGGCAAATTCCTGCCCATACTGGTCCTCAGTGATGGCTTCTTTATTGCTTGTTATTTTTCCTAGGATAACGACATGCTTCTCCTCTGGGACTCCGTTTAGAGGAGAAACCACATACACCATGCATTTCTGCAGGAACACTAATTCATGCTATAACATTGCAGTAATTTCTTTCCTTGCCTCTTTCTCTCTCTCCCTCCCTCCTTCCTTACTTTCCCTTTCCTTTCCTCTTTTCTTTCTTTCTTCCTTCCTCCTTCCCTCCTTCCTTCCCTCTCTCCTTTCTTCCCTCTCTCATTCCTTTCTTCTTTCTTTCTTCCCTTCCCCTTCCTACCCTTCCAACTCCCTTCTTACTCCTTCTCCCTTCCTTCCCCTCCTTCTTACCTCCCTCCCTTCCTTCTTTCTTCCTTTCTTTCTTTCTTTCTTCCTTTCTTTCTTTCTTTCTTTCTATCTTTCTTTCTTTCTTTCTTTCTTTCTTTCTTTCTTTCTTTCTTTCTTTATATCTTTCTATCTTTCTTTCTTTCTTTCTTTCTTTCTCTC